>NW_026576138.1:0-160000 GCF_028641065.1 Leucoraja erinaceus | reverse complement strand
AGTGTTGTAATCTTAAGCATAAAACATAGTATTGGAGGAACTCAGCGTGTCGGGCAGCGTGTGTGGAGCAAATAGCCAGATGGCACTTTGGGTCGGGACACTTTTTCAGTCTGGATTCCAGGCTACAGTGGGAAGTATGTTTCAATAAGATGCCCTCTCATCCTTCTAAACTCCAGAGTATACTCACGGCGGCTTTACTCAAAATCCTCCTTGACCACATCTGTGAGGGAAATTTGCAAGGCAGACAGGACTGGGCATTTTACTGAATGTTGATATTTACTGAATTTGGTGCGTAGTCAATACTAATTAGTGTATGATGATAAGTACAACGTGGATTAGGCAGCAACTCTGGAACAAAAGGATGAGCGAGGTTTCAGGTCGGGGCCCTTCTTCGGAGTCAGTGCTGCCCCTTCCCACTGAGTTACTCCAGCACTTTGTGTATACCTTCGCTATAAACCAGCATCTGCAGTTCATTTCTACACCCTAATTATGGCCTATCAAATCTTAATGCACTGCCTCCCTGTTGCCATTTCACAATTACTGTGAGGGTCACAAACGGCAGAGAGTCAGCCAGCAACGAGACTATAGGCCTGAGGCTCCATGCTGGCCCGGGGAGGGAGAGGAAAGGATAAAGAGGAGGGGGAGGGCTGAGTCGCTGGAGACTTCGGACGCGAGGAGCAAGGGCCGGTAGGAGGGAGACCTGGAGTAATGCATCCAACGCCTTCAGGTTTGGCAGCAGGAAACGCCCTGGGACCCAAAATATGGCGGGGCAAGGAGAGGGATGTCAGTTCACGGGCCAAACTGGTTAAAGGTGACACAGGAAGGCACTGCAGGAGCCTGGGATTTGCCTGGATTGGGAACTGCTCCGGTAGACAGAGCGTGCGGGCGGACCAGACTTTGGAAATGGCGCTAAAACATGGCGGCGGCTGCATGTGTAAATATGCAAAAATAATTTCACTGTGCAGTTGCACATGTGACATATAAAGTACCACGAGTGGGTGTAGGGCGCAGATTTACATTGCTGGTAACATCAGTGCATTGTTATGGTAATAACAGTCAACCCAATGGCATGAATATTTGAAGGCACTTGGCTTGTACTCGCTGGAGTTTAGAGGGATACGGGGGGACCTCATTGAAACTTATCCAATAGTGAAAGGCGTGGATAGAGTGGATGTGGAAAGGATGTTTCCACTGGTGGGAGAGTCTCAGAAGCCTCAGAATTAAAGGGCGTTTCTTTTGGAAGTAGATGAGGAGGAATTTCTTTGATTAGAGGGTGTTAAATCTGTGGACATTTTTACCACAGAAGGCACTAGAGGCCAAGTCAATGGACATTTTTTAAGGCAGAGATAGATCTCCTTGATTAGGACGGATGTCAGGGGTTATGAGGAAAAGGCAGAAGAATGGGGTTAGGAGGGAGAGATAGATCAGCCATGATTGAATGGTGGAGTAGACCTGATGGCCTAATTCTGCTCTTATCCACTACGACCTTATGAACTTTTGATACCCAGTGAATTAATTGAATGGGTTGAAGTTGCTTCACTGCTGCCCAGGGATTTGAATTCATGTGACTGAATGTCTATGAAGTGTGAATGTGTACAGGATGTGTGGTTCCTTCATGAAGTGAGTTTAGGTTATGTTGTGTTCTTTTGTTCATGGACCTGACGTCGCCCGCTGACGATTTGACAGTCAGTTTCCATGCAGATTTGTTTTGGGACTAGGATAAATATTTAAATGAATCTAACAAAAACAAAAAAGCTTTTCAATGCACACGTGAAAATAAAAAAATAATCTAAACTAATTCCACGTATCTCCATTATGTTTTGTCTTTGCATTTCATCGGTGCACACAGATCTCTAATATGTACGTAGCAATGGATGAATTTGTGTCAATGTTACCTCGCTTAATGATGCCAAACATTTTTCTCAAAGGTACGTTCAACAAAAACGGGTGATGGAATTTTTCAACCGGCAGAGCTCCTTCTGCTACCGACAATGTATGTTCCCCACATCCAACCCTGCGAATATTAGATAGTTAGTTTTAATATTAACGTCAACACCTTTGTGAATTATTCCACAAAATCGTGCAGGGTTTTAATAAATAGTACATCCTACCTTCGCTTGTGATCAGCTTCTGCCTGAAATAGATACAACACAAAATCACAATTGATTGAGACAATTTTCCACATTGCAACAGCAGAATCCCCCCTCCCCACAACTCAACCCACCATCCTCCCACCTTTTAGTTAGGTTTAGTTTAGAGATACAGCGCGGAAACAGGCCCTTCGGCCCACAGAGTCCGTGCCGACCAGCGAGCCCCCCACACTTTAACAAATCTGTACGTCGTTGTAGTGTGGGAGGAAACCGAATACCTCGGAGAAAATGCACGCAGGTCACAGGGAGAACGTACAAATTCCGTAAAGACAGCACCCATAGTCGGGATCGAACCGGGGTCTCCTGCGCTGCATTCGCTGTAAGGCAGCAACTCTACCGCTGCGCCGCCGTAATCGCCCTCTCCAAATCGTTTGACAGTCTGCCGAAAATCCCCAACTATTAGGGCGGTGGACACACTGATACAGGTAGCACGAAGAAAATTCAGTAAAGACGTAGAACCATTGGAGGAAGTGCAAAATAGAAGAACACTGTGGTATAACTGAAAGGATGCAAGTAAAGGGGAACACTGCAAATACTGAACACATTTACCGTATTAAATGAAATGCATGATTTGATGGTGAATCTTATATTGGCAAGACACGCTTATCGGGAAATCATATATGTTTGTGACAAGACCAAAACTCAAAGCCACAATTATGCAATGGTCCTTAATAAATCTTAGAGGACCTTCAGTGGAGAGGACCCGGAACGTTTTAGTAAACGGGCGGTGACTGTGTATTATCATTGCACTAAAGTGATATGTAACCTCTCACCTGGAGTAATGTCGCACCATTTACGTGATCCAGTTGTTTCTGTAAAATTGGGAGTTCCTGCTGCATAAGATTCAAACGCACTTGAATCTCTTGAAGATTTTTCTCCAGCGAATTACTCAAAGGTGAGGATCTGATTAGATATTAAACGTGCCGGATTATGACGGTAACACAAATAATTTGGGCGGCACCATGGCGCAGCGGTAGAGTTGCTGCCGTGCAGCGCCGGAGAGACGGGTTCGATCCCGACAATGGGTGCTGTATGTACGGAGTTTGAACGTTCTCCCCGTGACCTGCGTGGGTTTTCTCCGAGATCTTCTGTTTTCTCCCACACTCAAAGACGTACAGTTTTGTACGTTAATTGGCATGGTTTAAGTGTAAATTGTCCCTAGTGTGTGTTTAGGATAGTGTTAATGTGCGGGGATCGCTGGTCGGCGCGGACTAGGGGCCTGTTTCCACACTGTATTTCTAAAACTCAACCTAAAACGGACTGAGTATCCAACGAATCCCTGACACGCTGGGAACAAATTGAAACAATGGATTGAGAACAGCTCAATGTAATATTTTCTGTCATAAAGCTAGGGGATTTGGAAAGAGCATTGCGTTGCGAGTTGGCAGAAAACCAGATCTAGAATGTACACCTCACACACAGGGTGGAAAGGGTTTCACCTTCCAGTGAAAGCGGTTCTGATTTCCACATCCTTTGTTTGACAAAGCTCGTTGGCTTCACCCCTGTAATCAATGTAATTTAGTACCTCGTGTGATTGTTGACCCTGCCCTGATGTGTTTCACCTGTGTCTCGTTATCCCCTGTTAGTCTGTGTATTTAAGCCCTTTGTGTTTTAGTTTTCATTGCCAGTTCGTTGTGTATGTTACTTTGTATCACCTTGTGCCAGCTCTAGAAATCTTTTGACCTTGTTATCTCGACCATTGCCTGTCTTTCGACCACTGGTTTTGCTTGCTCCTTGACTGTACTGTTGTTAGGCGCTTCCCCCTCCTGGTGAATGCTATGTACTTACCTTTCTCTGTTTCTCTCCCGAGTACAGGCCTCGTGGCAATGGGTAATCTTGCTTCTGCTCAGTCTAGGATGAAGGACTGGTTCGACAGGAAGGCTTCTAGTAAGAATTTTTCTCCAGGTGACAAGGTCCTGGTGTTGTTGCCTATTCCTGGTTCCAGTCTGCAGGCTCGGTATAGCGGTCCCTATCAGGTGGTTAAGAAGGTTGGTGAGAGGGATTACGTTATTGGTACCCCGGATCGGAGGTTTAAGACTCAGCTCTGTCATGTCAACATGATGAAGCAGTACCATGAGCAGGAGCCTGTGGAGGTTGATGGGGAGGAGCTGTGTCCTTCGGTTTCATCTAAGCCTGTTTTGGCTGCAGTGGTGCTGCCCCCTGACACGGGTGGTGATGTGGGTGAGGCACGGTTGTCTTTGGCAGTGACACAGGGAAAGCTGAGTAACTCTGAGGCTTTGGAGTCGCTTCCCTTGCGATTGTCTCATCAAGGTCAGCGGGGTGATCTGCTTGCTTTGGTAGTCAAATGGGTCACTGTTCTCGGATGTGCCTTCTCAGACGTCTGTGCTGCAGCATGACATTGACGTGGCCGGTGCTGCGCCAATTAAACAGCATCCGTATCGGGTCAACCCTGACAAGTGTCATCATCTAAGGAGTCGGGTTGACTATATGCGGCGGCATGGCGTTGCTGAACCTAGTTGTAGTCGGTGGAGTTCTCCGTGTCTACTGGCTACAAAGGCTAATGGGGATGACAGGTTTTGCACGGACTTTCGGAAAGTAAATGGTGTAACTAAGCCGGATTGCTATCCTCTTCCACGGATGGTGGATTGCGTGGATCGTGTGGGAAGTGCATCTTTTGTGTCTAAGTTGGACTTGTTAAAAGGCTATTGGCAAGTTCCTTTGACTAGGCGGGCGAGGGAGATCTCTGCGTTCGTTACACCTGATGACTTTCTTCAGTACACGGTAATGGCATTTGGGATGCGCAATGCGCCGGCAACCTTCCAACGGTTGGTGAACATTGTATTGTCTGGTTTGTCCTTCTGTGAGGCATACCTTGATGATTTGGTTGTGTGGTCCAGGTCGTGGATCGAACACATCGGTCATCTGAAGGAGGTATTTCATCGTCTAGCGGAGGCAAACCTAACGATCAATCTGGGGAAGTGTGAGTTTGGCCAGGCCACGGTAACGTATCTGGGTAAGGTGGTGGGCCGGGGTCAGGTTTGCACTCTCAAGGAAAAGGTGGGGCATATTGTCGCATTTCCTGCTCCAACCTCTAGGACTGAACTCCGTAGGTATCTGGCTATGGTTGGGTACAATAGAGGATTCTGTCCAAACTTCTCTGCGGTGGCTGCCCCTTTGATGGATTTGCTGAGTCCGAAGGTAGCTTTTGTGTGGTCCGCAGAGTGTCAACAAGCCATTGATCATACTAAAAGTCTTCTGGTGAACGCACCTGTGCTTGTGGCACCTGATTTTGAGCATCCATTTAAGCTGGCAGTGGATGCTAGTGATCGTGGGGTTGGTGGAGTTCTTCTACAACATGATTCAGATGGGGTGGAGCATCCAGTTCCGTACTTCTCTAAGAAGTTTAATCGTCATCAGAAGTGGTACTCCACCATTGAGAAAGAAACCCTTGCTGTTTTAATGTCCCTGAATCATTTCGAGGTTTATGTTGGCTCCTCGAATGTCCCTGTCATTGTACTCACGGATCATAATCCTTTGGTATTTTTACAGAATATGCAGAATAAGAACCGGCGGTTAATGAGCTGGAGTTTGCAGCTGCAGGGCTTCAACCTGCAGATCAGGCATATTCGTGACAAAGATAATGTATTGGCTGATGCATTGTTGTGCCAGTGATGTCTGTGCTACAGAATAGTTGCTGAAATTTGGTGGTGTTTTTTAGTTCATTTTCAGAAATTTATTCAGTATCTTTGGGTGGGGGTGTTAGGCGCTTCCCCCTCCTGGTGAATGCTATGTACTTACCTTTCTCTGTTTCTCTCCCGAGTACAGGCCTCGTGGCTGTGAGTCTGGAATCAAGGGGTTAAAGTCTCCTGTATCCGATTGGCCAAGCTGCGTCAGGTGACGGGTTACTCATCTGAAGCTTAAATACCAGAGCTTCCCAGGATTCTCTCTCTTCTTCATCGACCCTGACTGATGAGCAGACTGCTGGTGTGAGCTGCGGAAGGCCTGGCCACATGGCATAGAACTTTGTGTACTTTCACCAATCCTTGGTAACAAATATTGAATTGGGACGGATAAGGGCTAACCTTAGTGTTTTCGTGTATTTTGTTTCAGGGTTACATCTCTTTAGGCAGGTTTTAGAGTCTCCGGTTCGACGGTCCATCACGTGCCTGGCTGGAGCACTGTTAAATTGTTTGTCAATTCATCCATATCCCTGACTGGGTTGTTTAAATCAGGTTTGGGTTTTGTGTTCCATTGAATAATTAAAACTATTTTTGAACTTGAACCTGGTTTTTGCCTTGTGTTACGTGGCTCTGAAGTACCTGCATTCGGGAGTCGTAACAACTGCTGCCTCCGTTTTTTGCTTACCTGTGTACCGACTTGGACCGATTAAACTCTGAAACTGATCTGCCTTGTGTGTGACCCTGCATTTGAGTCCTCCTCCTCGTTCAGTTCTGATATTACGAACTGGCCATCAATGGACTCAGCGGGCTCTGATCTTTTTCGTGCAGCACTCCATAAGCAAGAGGAGGGCATCTCGCATTACCAGGGTCAACTCGCCTCGATCTTCGCCGGGTTCCGGGATCTCGGCGAGCATCAGCAGGGGTTCGAGGTGGACATCGGTTCACAGGTGAACGCTTTAAGTTCTCGGTTTGAACACCTGGTTACTCGGATGAATTCTTTGTTTCCTGCTGCGGCTCCCGTGCCTGCTGAGTCCGTGTCCTTGTCTGTGTCTCCAGGAGCTCTGATGGCCACGGCTGCTGCAGCGTCTCCATTCGTCCACCTGGCAAGACCGGAACACTTCTCGGGGGAATCGGAGAAGTGTAGACCTTTTTTGATTCAGTGTGGACTGCATTTCGAACTTCAAGCGGCTTCCTTTCCATCAGAACGCTCAAGGGTAGCCTTTATCATCACGCACCTGTCGGGTAGGGCGGAGGCTTGGGCCACGGTGGAATGGTCTCAGAATTCTCCTGTTTGCCAGACGTCGGTCCTGTTCATGGAAGCTCTGTCCCGCACGTTTGATCACTCCAATCCTGGCCGAGAGGCTTCACAGAACCTGGTCTCCATGAAACAAGGTAATCGCACAGTTATGGATTTTGCTATTGACTTTCGAACTGTTGCTGCCAAGAGTGGATGGAATGAGGCTGCTTTGTTGGATGCTTTTCGCAATGGATTATCTGAAGCTATCAAAGATCAATTGGCTCCACTAACACTGCCTTCCGACTTCGAGTCTATGATTTCCCTGGCTGTCCAGATTGACGCTAGGCTCAGAGAAAGAGAGCGAGAGAGGGGATCGGCGGCAGTTCGTTCCTCCTCCCAGCCAGTGGCGGCAGCGTCGCCCTTCACCTTCCGGTCGGGACTTGTTCCCTCTCGGCCGGTCCAGTCAGCCTACAATGCCACCTGTCTCTTCAGAGGAGCCCATGCAGGTGGGACGAGCCAAACTCAGCCCGGAGGAACAGCAGCGCCTCCTCAAGGGAGGGGAGGTGTTTTTACTGTGGTGAACTGGGACATTTGTTGAACAGCTGTTCAGTAAAGGACAAAGCTCGCCAATGAAAGAGGACATTGGTGAGTTGTACCGCTTCTATGAACCTTTCCTCTCATTAACTCACGGCTGTACGATTGTTGGTGCATTCCCAGTGGCTTTGGTTGATTCTGGGGCAGATGACAACTTCTTGGACATTCGCTTGGCTGATGAATTCAAGCTGGAACGTGAACAGCTTCAAAATCCTCTGGAGGCTAGTGCACTGGATGGGCGCCTACTGTGCAGGGTAACTCACCGAACTCAACCTGTTCAACTCATCATGGCAGGTAATCACATTGAAACCATCAGTTTTCTCCTCCTCGACTCTTCTCTTCATCCTCTGGTTTTGGGGCTCCCTTGGCTGTCTGACCATAATCCTCACATGAACTGGGATACTGGGGAAGTAATTTCCTGGGGGAATAACTGTAAACTCACCTGTCTGGTGCATGATTCTTCTCGTGAGTCTATGAAGGATCCATCGAGGAGCAGTTTGCTGGGATCTTCCAGGACCACCCTCCGGCAGCCTCCCTGATCAAGGGAGGGGGACTTTCCAGATCTCACCAATGTTCCCTCGTGTTATCTGGGCCTGAAGGAGGTGTTCAACAAGGCCAAGGCCACATCTCTTCTGCCGCATAGACCGTACGACTGCTGCATCGACCTTCTGCCAGGTACAGCGCCTCCTAAGGGTCATCTCTACTCCTTGTCTTCACCTGAGCGGCTCGCCATGGAAAAGTACATTGACGATGCCCTTGCTGCTGGGATCATCAGACCTTCCTCTTCACCTGCAGGAGCTGGATTCTTCTTTGTGGATAAAAAGGATAAAACACTTTCGGCCCTGCATTGACTACAGAGGACTCAATGACATTACTGTTAAAAACAGGTACCCTCTTCCTCTTATCTCCTCTGCATTTGAACTGTTAAAAGACGCTAAAGTATTCACTAAGTTAGATCTTAGAAATGCTTATCATGTGGTGAGGATAAGGGAGGGGGATGAATGGAAAACTGCGTTTAACACACCCAGTGGTCATTATGAATATCTGGTCATGCCGTTTGGTCTTACTAATGCTCCAGCAGTTTTTCAAGGCCTGGTTAATGATGTATTACGGGACATGCTGAACAAATTTGTGTTTGTGTACCTTGATGACATTTTGATCTTTTCTCCAGACGAGACTTCCCATGTGCAGCATGTACACCAGGTGCTGGAACGTTTGCTCCTGAATGATCTGTTTGTGAAAGCTGACAAATGTGAATTTCATGCTAACACTGTTCAATTCCTTGGTTATGTTGTATCACCTGCTGATATACAGATGGACCCGAGCAAGGTCAGTGCTGTGGCCAACTGGCCTACACCCTCCAGTCGTAAGCGACTTCAGGGGTTCCTTGGGTTTGCTAATTTTTATAGGAAGTTTATCCGGAACTTTAGTGTCACTGCTGCACCACTCCATGCTCTTACCTCACCCCACGTGCCTTTCTCTTGGTCCCCTCAAGCAGAAACTGCATTTATGAGACTCAAGAGGAGCTTCTCCTCAGCCCCCATCCTGGTTCACCCTGACCCGTCACTCCAGTTCGTGGTTGAGGTGGACGCCTCGGGTGTGGGCATCGGGGCCGTACTCTCCCAGAAATCCCCCACAGATGGTCGACTGCATCCCTGCGCTTTCCTCTCATGAAAGCTTTCTCCTGCTGAGAGAAATTACCATGTGGGTAACCGTGAACTGTTAGCGGTTAAAACAGCCTTGGAGGAATGGAGACACTGGTTGGAGGGCACAGAGCAGCCGTTTCTAGTTTGGACAGACCACAAGAACCTGGAATACATCAAGTCAGCCAAACGCCTCAACTCGCGCCAAGCAAGGTGGGCTCTCTTCTTTAATCGATTTGATTTTGTACTGTCTTACCGCCCTGGTGCCAAGAATGGCAAACCTGATGCTCTCTCCAGAGAGTTTGATCCTGACCCGGCCCCTAAGGTTTCAACTCCCATTCTGCCTGCTTCCTGTTTTGTTGGGGCAGTTACTTGGGAGATTGAGAAGAGAGTTTCCGAGGCAACTGCTGGTGTTCAGTCTCCGCTAGGGTGTCCTTCTAATCGTCTGTTTGTTCCCGAGTCTCTTCGTTCACAGGTGATTCACTGGGCTCATCCGTCTCGGATCTCCTGTCATCCCGGTGTCCGCCGAACCCTGTTTGTGGCCAAACAAAGGTTTTGGTGGCCTTCCATGGAGAGGGGGATTAAGGAGTACGTCGCCGCCTGCAGTATTTGTGCTCGGAACAAGACCTCACGTCTGCCCGCCTTTAGCCTCCTGAATCCGCTGCCTGTCCCCTCATGCCCCTGGTCAGACATCTCCATGGACTTTGTTACGGGCTTGCCCTCTTCTGAAGGCAACAGCACAGTCGTGACTGTAGTGGAGAGATTTTCTAAGTTGGTTCACTTCATTCCGTTGCACAAGCTTCCCTCCGCCAAGAAAACGGCAGGTCATGTTGTTTCATGTTTTTTGAATTCATGGATTTCCCAGGGACATTGTGTCTGACCGGGGGCCTCAGTTCGTGTCCAGGTTTTGGAAGGAGTTTTGTTCTCTGTTGGACGCCACGGTCAGCCTTGCATCTGGTTATCACCCGGAATCCAATGGACAGACTGAACGCCTTAACCAGGAATTGGAGACAGGACTGCGGTGCTTGGTGGCACAGAACCCTTCAACTTGGAGCAAACACCTTATTTGGGTGGAGTATGCACACAACACACTTCCTTGCTCCTCCTCTGGTCTCTCTCCATTCCAGTGTGCCTATGGTTATCAACCACCATTGTTCCCTGCTGTGGAGAAGGAGTCCAGTGTGCCCTCCACTCAGGCTCTCATCCGTCGCTGTCACAAGGTTTGGAATGGGGCTCGTCAGATGCTGTTGCGCAGTTCTGCGCGTTACAAGAGGATGGCTGATCGTGGAAGAACGCCGGCTCCGGTATACTCACCTGGCCAAAAGGTGTGGCTCTCCACTCGAGACTTACCTCTGAGGGTGGAATCCCAGAAGCTGGCTCCTCATTTTGTTGGTCCTTTCCCCATATCGAAGGTCATCAATCCTGTGACGGTTCATCTCCAACACCCCCGTGCCATGAGGGTCCACCCTACTTTCCATGTCTCCCGACTGAAGTCATTTAAGGAGAGTCCTCTGATCCCTGCCTCCAAACCCCCTCCGTCTCCCCGGCTCCTTGATGGGGGTCCGGTGTTTACAGTCAGCCGGTTGCTGGGGATGCGCCGGCGTGGTCGTGGTCGTCAGTATCTTGTGGATTGGGAGGGTTATGGACCTGAGGAGCGACATATGCGACCCTGAACTGATCAGGGAATATTGGCGCCAACATCCTGAAGATCCTGGGCCGTCGGGAGCCGGCCGTGGTGGGGGGGGGGGGGGGGGGTACTGTCAGGTCTCACGTTTGATCTAGTTTCTGCTTCTTATTGTTATTATTATTGTTGTTTGCATTCTTGTTTTATTTTGGTGTCTCATCTCCTCTCGTTTCAGGTCCCATTTCCTGTCGTGTCGTTTCCCCTCGTGTGATTGTTGGCATCGCGCTGATGTGTTTCACCTGTGTCTCGTTATCCCGTTAGTCTGTGTATTTAAGCCCTTTGTGTTTTTGTTCTCATTGCCAGTTCGTTGTATATGTTACTTTGTTTCACCTCGTGCCAGCTCTAGAAATCTTTTGACCTTGTTATCTCTACCATTGCCTGCTTTTCGACCACTGTTTTTGCCTGCTCCTTGATTGTACTGTTGCCTCCGTTTTTTGTTTACCTGTGTACCGACGGACCGATTAAACTCTGAAACTGGTCTGCCCTGTGTCTGAGCCTGCATTTGAGTCCTCCTCCTCGTTCAGTTCTGATACTACCTGAAGATGGTTGGTCTTAAAACTGAAGGAATAAAAAATCGTCTTGAGACTTGGCCCTATCATGGAGCAAAGAATTAAATTCAAGTCTTGAGGCGAGATATGCTGGAATGCATCAACTGATTGTCCTGACTGAAGACGATTGCAAATATCCCAGTCAAGTCAATACTACATTTCACCCATTATTAATGAATAATCAATACATGCGAGGGAACCGATAATGCACGTTCCAACACACTAATCTGTTTCAGGTGAAAGATGCTGGATAAAATCGAATGTAGTCACAAAATGCCGGAGTAACTCAGCGGGTGAGGCAGCATCTATGGAGAAAAGGAATAGGTGGCGTTTTGGGTCGAGATCCTTCTAAGAGTCTCGTCCCGAAACATCACCCATTCCTTCTCTCCATCGATGCTGCCTCACCCGCTGACTTACTCCAGCATTTTGTGTCTGCCTTCAATCAGTTTCAGTATTGCTTTAGTTCCTTTGGTGCTCGATCAATATCGTACGTTGCGCTGCTGGTCAGTGGGGTTCACGAACATAGAAATCTGTTACATCTTCGCACGGCTCCCCACGGCTTCAAGACTCAACGATAGATTCAATATTTTCACGTAATTAACAAACCTTCTGCCTCGCGTTCTCGGCATTCAGCTTACCCCTCCTTTAGTAATTTCCAAATCATCCGCCCCTCTTTTTCTGCACCACCACATGGTCACTTTTACCGGGTTTCTATTTTCCCAGACGGCTCTTGCACCCTTCAAAACGAGACAGTGGACTTGAGGACCCGGGGGAGCCCGGAGCTCAGGACCCGCCACCCGCGGTTGCTGCTGAACCCGCGGGAAGGGAAATTGGTTCAATCTTTATATTTTATAAAAGTAATTTCTGTTCCGTTGCTGATTTCAGTTGCTGTTTATTTCACTCTTCCCACGTTTGCATTCCCCCTAGTTTTATTTCCGCGCTCACTGGGGTTTCACGACGCGGAATTTGGGGATTAAATGGTAGCCGTCCAGCGCCGACCTGTTGTCCACCGGGTTTCTGCCCCACAGTCACTGAGCCCCGCTCCTGACGCCGGTCCCGGGACCCGACCCTTTTACACACCCGGAGCGGAACCGGAGCAGGTTCTCAGCCAGTTTTCATCACAAGTCCCGAAGAGAGGATAACATTTCTCTGTGAATTTATTCCCAGTGGAGATGTAGAGAGGGGACTTGGTGTCCGCGTCGTAAAATGAAACTGTCCCGGACACGTAACTGAGACGTGGGATGGGACGGTCGGGGAGACGGGATGGATGTGAGTTGAATGCATCAAACTCGTCATCCCACCGCCTGATGCTCCAGACTCCAGTCTCCGGGGTCAGGTCGTCCTCTCCATTCCCCTCCACACACTCAGCGGCGACTCCCAGACTCCACCACTGATTCCCCGCCACCTCCACCTCCCAGCAATGTCTCCCCGATGTGAATCCCTCCGATCCCAGCGCACACCCCCAGTCTGTAAACCTCTTCCCGGTGTCAGGGAGACGCCTCCGGGTCCGGGTCCGTCTCACCCTCTTCCGGTCCTCAGAAACCTCGAGCTGCGGATGCGCTGTTTCCACATCCAGGGTGACGGAGACTGGGGGGAGAAGCAGAGAATCAGGGGTGGTCGGTCGGGGGGAGACTCGGGCAGCGCGGCCCCGGGACAGGGGTAGGAGAGGCCGCTCGGCCTCAGGCACAGGCGGGCGGACAACTGAAACCTTGCCCGGGGTTTCACCCGAACCACATCCGGTGGTCAACAGACATCTTTCCCAGAGCTTTTATCCAGGGATGGAGAGAGGAATTTCGTGAGGTGGGGGAGGGTGGACGAGTGCAGATAGTGGGGAGGATTGCGAGATTGCAGTGGGGATGGAGGAATGAAGCGGGCTATTCAGATATGGAGGCAGATCGGAGCAAGAGGCTATTGAGGTGAGTGGTAATTTGAGGTTGTTAAATTGGAGGTAGAGGTGTGGGGTGGCGTCGCCAGGATCATAGTGAATGGGGGGAGACATGAGGGGCCAGATGACCTGCCCCCGTATCTTTGAGTGGAGGGTGAGAGAGAGGGAGGGGAGGCTTGGACCATGGAAGGAAGTCCATGACCGGGTGTTAGACAGAATGGGTGGAGACTTGTGGTTGTCGGGTCGCTGAAAGAGAGGGGATTCACGGGTGGATTTGATGGGTGTGTACAACTAAGAACACACTGATCTCATTCTGAGATGTTCTGCATGTAAGGCTGGTCCCGAAAATGAAGGCAGGTGGGATCCAAGGCAAGCTGGTGAAATGGATCCAAAATTGGCTTGGTGGTTGGAGGTAGAAGGTAGCGGTAGAAGGATTATGTTTCTGCTTGGAGGTCAGTGACCGGTGGAGTGCAGCAGAGATCGGTGCTGTAATATTTGCTGTTTATGTTATATGTTCATGGCTTGGATGTGAATGTAGAAAGTGTGATTAGTAAGTCTGTGGAGGACTCACATTTTCTGGAGAGCATGGAAGGTTGTCAAAGTCTGCAACAGGATGCTGGGCAGTTTATTAAAACCTTATTCGCATGCAGGGATATCAGGTCAAGAGAGTGCAGGTTTATCTTTACTGTTGGGACTGAAGGCAGATATGGTCTGCATCCCAGTAGAAATCGTGGATGCATTGGTGATCATTTTCCAATGTACTCTCGACCCTGGATCAGTTCCTGGGGTTGGAGGGTAGCCAATGTAACTCTACTTTTTAAGAAAGGAGAGAGAGAGAAAACAGGGAATTATAGACCAGTTAGCCTTGCTTCGCTCGTGGGGAAGATGCTGGAGTCGATTATTAAAGATGTTATAGCAGCGCATTTGGAAAGCAGTGACAGGATCGGTCAAAGTCAGCATGAATTTATGAAGAGGAAATCATGCTTGACTAATCATTTGGAATTTTTTGAGGATGTAATAAGTAGAATGGATATGGGAGAGCCAGTGGATGTAGTGTGTCTGGACTTTCAAAAAGCCTTTGACAAGATCCAACACAAGAGATTAGTATGCAAAATTAGAGCACACGGTATTGGGGTTAGGGAATTGACATGGCTAGAGAATTGGTTGGCAGACAGGAAACAAAGAGTAGGAATTAACAGATCTTTTCAGAATGGCAGGCAGTGACTACTGTGGTACCGCAAGGCTCAGTGCTGGGACCCCAGTTGTTTACAATATATATTAACGATTTAGACAAGGGAATTAAATGTAACATCTCTACGTTTGCAGATGACACAAAGCTATGGTGGCAGTGTGAGCTGCGAGGAGGATGCTATGAAGCTGCAGACTGACTTGGATAGGTTGGGTGAGTGGGCAGAAGCATGACAGATGCAGTATAATGTGGATACATGTGAGGATATCCACTTTGGTGACAAGAAAAGGAAGGCAGATTATTATCTGAATTAGGTCAGATTAGGGGAGGGAAAGTGCAACGAGACCTGGATGTACTTGTACATCAGTCGCCGATAGTAAGCATGCAGGTACAGCAGGCAGTGAAGAAAACTAATGGCATGTTGACTGCAAGGAGGCCCTACTGCAGTTGTACTGGTGAGACCGCACATCGGGTAATGTATGCAATTTTGGTCTCCTAATTTGAGGAAGGACATTATTGCTAATGAGGGAGTGCAGTGTAGGTTCACCAGGAATGTGTCGACTGGGCTTGTGTTCGCTGGAATTTAGACGGATGAGAGAGGATCTTATAGAAACATATACAATTCTTAGAGGATTGGACAGGGTAGATGCGAGAAAAATGTCCCCGATGTCGGGAGAGTTAGAACTAGGGGTCATGGATTAAGAATAAGCGATAGGCTATTTGAAACTGAGATGATGAAAAACATTTTCAGCCAGAGAGTTGTGAATCTGTGGAATTCTCTGCCACAGGAGGCAGTGGAGGCCATAATCGCTGGATGTTTTCAAGAGAGGGTTAGATTTTGCTCTTAGGGTTAAGGGAATTAAAGGGATATGTGGAAAAAAAAAAACGGAATGGGATGCAGATGTTGGATGATCAACCATGACCATATTAAATGGCGATGCTGTCTCGAAGGGCCGAATGGCCTACTCCTGCACCTATTTTCTATGTTTCTATGACAGGGGAAAGATCTTCCCTGCATCCAGCCCACTGCGCCATGTAAGACCTTTGCGTTTCGCTGAGATCTCCTCCAATACACCCGAACTCTCGAGTATACAGGCCTATACTCAATCTCACCCCGAACAGCAAAATAATTCTCCCAGGAAGAAGAATTGTCAATCCTTGCCACATTCCCGCTGTGTAAAATTTAGCATTCCGTAGGTATGAAAAAAACCCAAAGAACACAAGAATCTGCGGTGATCTCTGTGTTCCCGCGCACTTCGACAAATCACACAGATCAGCTTCTTGTCCGTTTCACAAAACAGCTTGAGTTCTTCCTGATGTTCCTCGCACTGAAGTTTACTTTCCTTCTCAGTCCGGTTTAGGCTCAGTGTTCGAACTTTCTCAGACAGTCTCCCCAAAGCTCGATTCACCCCGAGGCTGCGGTCTACAAACTCCTCTCTACATTCCGGGCAGGAGTTTCTCCTCTCCTTGTCCCAACTCTGTGTGATACAGGAGCGGCAGAAGTTGTGCCCACACTCCAGTATAACCGGATCGGCAAAGAAATCGAGGTAGATGGGGCATGTTGCCTCCTCAGTTAAACTCTCGACCTGGTCTTTCGCAGCCATTTTTAACTCCGCCACTTCCTATTTCAAAACGCATTGCCTTTCGCACAATTGCTGACCCCCTGCAGTATCTCGAGTGTCTACAGCACACGCTGCCGTCTCGGGGAATGAATGTCATTTGGCTGCAAGTGTTCAGCAAAGATTCTATTGCGGAGCTTGCTATAGGATCTTTGGTGTTCAGTGTGAAGGTGTCCTGGCCGCTTCCAACTAATCTCACACGAGGGAGGGATGTTAGATATGAAACAGCCCTGAACAGGGCTTGCGGCAGGCGATGGCAGAACAGATAGCTGGAAAGAGAGCAGGAAAGATTTACGAGGATGTTGCCAGAACTCGAGGTCACGAGCGAAAGGGACACATCGAAGGCGGTGGGTGTATGAGGAGGTAGATGAGGTCGGAACTATAACAGCATTATAGGGAAGGATAGAGGGACATGAACCAAACGCGGCCTGGTGGGATTTGTGCAGATGGGGCATCTTGATCTGCATGGTCAAGTTGGGCCGAAAGGCCTGTTTCCGTGACTGTGACTCTGTGACTCAGTGCGGAAGGGACAGGGCCGGCGCTAACGAGGCCTCGGGTGTAACTGACTTGCTCCTGTTGGGCAGTGGAACCCGCCGCCCGCACCCGGGATCAGGATGCGTGTTCACAGCCCAGGCTCAGGATGGACCCAGACCTCCCTCCGGCTTCATTCTAATCCCCGTCACTGCACCTGCCTCTCATACACCAGTCTTCAGCTCACACCTACCCTCGCCGCCAATGGCACCTAGGCACCATTTGCCATTTGCCCTCTTCCCTTCTCCCCTCTCCCATCAGGCAAATGATGTAAAAGTGTGAAAACGCACTCCCCCAGATTCAGGGACAGGTTCTTCCCAGCGGTTATCAGACAACGGAATCATCCTATTCAACTAGAGAGCAGCGCTGAACTAGTATCTTCCTCATTGGTGACCCTGGGTCGATCCTTCTTTCCGCTGACTGGATAGCACGCAACCAAAAGCTTTTTACTGCATCTCGGTACACGTGACAATAAACTAATGTGAACCACACTTACAGCCAGTTCTAATTGGTCCAGGACTTTCCTCGCCTCCAGGTCTCCATTCCCATCCCACCCACCCCTCTCGTCTGAATAACGGACTCGACCCGAAACGTCACCCACCCTTTCACTCCAGAGATGTTGCCTGACCCGCTGGGTTACTCCAGCACTTGTGTCTATGTTTGGTATAAACCAGCATCTGTAGTTCTTTGTTTCAACACCAAGACTCAGAGCTTCTTGTGTCAGGGCGGAGGGCGGCATTCAAAGTCCGTCCTCGAGGATTAGGGAGAAGGAGGGAAGCAACAGGGGCAGATGATCAGGGTTGTAAAAATGTCAAGGTATTGGACCTTTCAAATGAAATGTACTTGCGGTATCATTAATTCCATTCAATGTAATAGATGAATTCAATGGAGATATTCAATGTCACTTCACTGAATTTGGATAATGTGCACGTCTGTACAGCTTGTTTATGTTGGAGAGGCAGTATCTATGCAGCGAAGGAAATAGGGGACGTTTCGGGTCGAAACCCTTCTTCAGACTGATGTGGGGGTGTTTCTATGTTTCTAATTGTTCCATGCCGACCAAGATGCCCCATCTAAGCTAGTCCCATGTGCCGCGTTGCCCCCTCCCCCCCATTACATGCCTCAAATAGCCGCCACGATGTAGCTGAGAAAGCGGCGAGGGAGGGGTGTGGCTACAACAGAAACAAGGAACGTTACCCGCATTGTACAGAGAGGCAGGCAGAGCCCACTTGGAACACCACAATGTGTCGGCGGGCTTTAGGACCCGGGGGAGCCCGGAGCTGTGGAGCCGCCGCGGCTGCTGCTGAACCCGCGTTCAATGGGGTTTCGGGCGCGAAACGGCGGCGGAACAATGAATGAAAGGGGCGGGGCCCGGCTGAGGGGAGGCGGAGCTCAGTCCCGTCAATCACAGCCCTCACCAGAAAGTGGATGTCATTTGAAATCAGCTTTGGGTAAATTTCATTCCCTGAAATTAAATACATCAGTGTTTCCTATCGTGAATTGTTCATAATGTTAGTCTGCACAATAACATCACTTCAATACCAGACACTGTAATGAAGAAGGGTCTCGACCCGAAACGTCACCCGTTCCTTCTCTCCAGAGATGATGCTTGTCCCGCTGAGTTACTCCAGCATTTTGTGTCTATCGTCGACTTAAACCAGTATCTGCAGTTCCTTCATATACGCTCGATTTTTATTTAATAATCTCATGTGTAAACTTGAATTCAATGATTCAATTATACTCTATTGTCACATGTACCTAGTGACAGTGGAATTGTTTGCTTTTGCATGCAATCCGGTAAAATACAGACCTCGCTTCCTCCATGGTCAGAGTGAGTCCCACCGCAAATTGGAGGAGCAGCACCTCATATTTCACTTGCGTAGTTTGCACCCCAGCGGTATGAACATTTACTTCTCCAATTTCAGGTAGTCCCTGCTGTCTCCCTGCTTCCTCTCCTCTTCCCAGCTCTCCCACATCCCACTGTCTCCGCCTTTACTTTCTTCTTCCCGCCCCCACACCAGTCTGATGAAGGGTGATAACATCACTTCAATACCAGACACAATAACATCACTTCAATACCAGACACTGTAATGAAGAAGGGTCTCGACCCGAAACGCCACCCATTCCTTCTCTCCAGAGATGCTGCCTCACCCGCTGAGTTTCTCCAGCATTTTTGTCTACCTTCGATGTTTCCAGCATATGCAGTTCTTTCTTAAACATTCATACTCTATTGTTCAATATACCTCGGATCAGTGAAATGTCTTGTTTTTACAAGCAATCCGGTAAAATACAGGTCTGACCTGGGCGGTACAGTGGGCGCCGACCAGGTTGCGAGAAGTTCATGGAACAGCCAAAGATGAGAGGACATCGATTTTAGCACAGTAGAAGGGTCTTTCAAGGAGATGTGCCGGGCATGTTTCATTACACACGGTGGCGGGTTACTGGAACGCACTGCTTGAGTGGTGGTCGGGGCACATACGATAGAGGCACTGCGGTCTGATGTGGGCTGAAGGAACTGTTCTATTCCATTAACATAACCGACAGGTTCATTATAGCTCCCATTCCTAGCTCCTTACCCACAACCATTAGGTTCTTGAACCGACCTGCACTGCCCGCGTTTGGCCCATATCCCTCTAACCTGTACTATCCATGGACCAGTCTAAATGCTTCTGAAACGTTACGATAGTACTCCCCTCACCTACCTCCTCCAGCAGCTCATTCCATACACCCACCACCCATTGTGTGAACAAAGTTACCCCTCCGGTTCCTATTTAACCTTTCCACCCTCACCTTAAACCTATATGGTTATATGTCCTCTGGTACTTGATACCCCTCCTCTGGGCAAGAGGCTCTGTGCGGCTCCCCGATCTATTCCTCTCATGCTGTTTTACATCTCTTCTAAGATCATCCCTCATCATGAAAAGCAGCCAACATAATCAAATACTTGTTCTACCCCGGTCATTCCTTCTTCTCACTGTTCTTGTCGGGCTGAAGGTACATAATCTTAAAAGCGCCTACTACCAGTCTCAGGAACAGCGTCCTCCCCTCTGTTATCAGGCTTCTGAATGCTCCTTCCATAAACTAGACATTGTGGGTTGAAGGGCCTGTTCCTGTGCTGTATTGATGACGACTTGTTTTCTCTGTTGAGCGGCAGTACAAGGTTGATTTTCTGGCCAGAGTGGAGCTTACTTTACTTAGATACAGCATGGAAGTAGGCCCTTCGGCCCACCGAGTCCACATCGACCATCGATCACCAATTAACACTTGGTCTCTGTTATCCCACCTTCCCGTTCACTCCCAACAAACTTGGGGCAATTTACAGAGGACCAATTACCCTACAAACCCGCATGTCTTTTGAATGTGGAAGAAAACCGCAGCACCCCGAGGAAACCCACGCGGTCACAGGGAGAATGTGCACCTCCGAACAGTGAACATGGTCAGGATCGAACTCGGGTCTCTGGCCCCGTGAGGCAGCGGTTCAATCTGCTGCTCCATATTACCTCAGAAATATTAACCCTTACCTATCCAGATACTGTACACTGCCCGACCTGCTGAATGCCGACAACGTTTTCTGTTTTTTTGTTGGCATTTTATGGTCAGTCACGTTCCAATCACCCATTTAACAGGAAAAACTTTGAAAACATTGACGCTGCCTCACTCTCCCTCCACGTTAGCAGCGGCGGCGCAGTACTGGATTCCACTGCTGGCGGCGCTGACTTTCCAGCCGCTGACTGGGAGGTGGATTCGTTGATTTGTAGCGGCCGATTCGGAGGCTCTGGGCCGCTGAGACAGAGCTCCCAATTGGGCCCCACCATGGAGTAATCTACTCTCGGCTCGGGACCCCGGCATCCACTCCCGCCGCCGACCCTCTCCCTTCCCTTCCCTTCTCCCTCCCCTCCCTCCCTTCTCCCTTCCCTCCCTCCTTCCTCCCTCTCTTTTCCCTTCTCTCCTCCCCTCCCCTCTCTCCTTCCCTCCCTCCCTTCTTTCTCTACTTCCCTCCCTCCATTCTCTCCCTCTCACCCTTCTCTCCTTTCCTCCCAGACACATCACGCACAGACAACTAACACACAGACAACTAACACACACACACATAATGCACTACAACACACACACACACACACTAACGCACATACAACTAACACACACACACACACGCACAGACAACACAACACACACACAACACAACACACACACACAACAAACACACACACAACGCACACACACACTAACACACAACACACACACACACACACAACTACACACACACAACTAACACACACAACTAACGCACACACACAACTAACACACACAACTAACACACACAACTAACACACACAACTAAGTTAGGATGGGGTAGAAGCCAGTGTCTCCCCAGCCATTGACCTCACCGCAAGTCACTGTCCACCTCCTCTGGCAGCTTGTTCCATACATCCACCACCTGTGTGAAAAGGTTACCCCTCGGATTCCTATTAAATCTTTTCCCCGTCACCTTGAACCTAATGTCCTCTGGTCCTCGATTCCCTACTCTGGGCAAGAAACTCTACCCTGCGTCTGCCCGATCTATTCCTCTCATGATTTTGTACACCTCTATAAGATCACTCCTCATCCTCCTGCGCTACATGAAATAGAGACCCAGCCTATTCAACCTCTCCCTATAGCTCACCCCCTCTAGGCCTGGCAACATCTCTGAACCCTTTCCAGCTTGACAATAGACAATAGGTGTAGGAGTAGGCCATTCGACCCTTCGCCATTCAATGTGATAATGGCAGATCATTCCCAATCAGTACCATGTTCCTGCCTTCTCCCCATCCGCTATCTTTAAGAGCCCTATCTAGCTCTCTCTTGAAAGCATCCAGAGAATCGGCCTCCACCTGAGGCAGAGAATTCCAAAAAACTCACAACTCTGTGTGAAAAAGTTTTTCCTCATCTCCGTTCTAAATGGCCTACCCCTTATTCTTACACTGTAGCCCCTGGTTCTGGACTCCCCCAACATCGGGAACATGTTTCCTGCCTCTAGCGTGTCCAAACCCTAAATAATCAATAAGAAACCCTCTCATCCTTCTAAACTCCAGAGTGTACAAGCCCAGCCGCTCCATTCTCTCAGCATATGACAGTCCCACCATCCCGGGAATTAATCCTGTAAACCTACGCTGCACTTCCTCAATAGCAAGAATGTCCTTCCTCAAATTTAGAGACCAAAACTGCGAACAACACTCTAGGTGCAGTCTGACCGGGCTCTGTACAACTGCAGAAGGACCTCTTTGCTCCTATACTCAACTCCTCTTGTTATGAACGCCAATCTATTTCATATAACACGGTACACAGACCTGAGCATCTGCGGGAGTTGGTGAGAGTTGCGGTTTAGTGACGATCCCTCTGTTTACCCCCCCCCCCCCCCCCCCAGCCCCCCCATCCCCATCCCCTCCCCATCCCCATCACCTTCCCCCTCCCCCTCCCACAGGACCCGGAGAAGGGGAAGACCCCGACATTCCAGCCGTTTCACCGGAGTGGTTCTGCAGACAACGACACCCAGGAGGTCGGTTCCGGGGGAGGGAGCGGTTGGGGTAGGGGGGGGGGGGGGGGGGGGGGGGGGGGGGGGGACTGCGTGCGGATTTACAGATTGGGGGTGGGGGGGGTGGGGTGGTTGGTAGAGGGAGACAGAGAGCTGCTGTTAACCACATTCTGCTCTCTGGTGCTGGACCCAAGCAGGAACGGGTGGGTTAACCTACGATGAGCGTTTGGCGGCACTGGGCGCGTACTCGCTGGAGTTTTGAAGGATGAGAGGGTACCTCATTGAAACTTACCGAATAGCGAAAGGCCTGGATAGAGTGGATGTGGAGAGGATGTTTCCACTATTGGGAAAGTCGAGGACCAGAGGTCACAACCTCAGAATAAAAGGACGTCCTTTACGGAAGATGAGGAAGAATTTCTTTAGTTAGAGGGTGGTGAATCTGTGGGATTCTTTGCCACAGATGGCCGTGGATATTTTTAAGGTAGAGATAGATAGATTCGTGATTAGTGTGGGTGCCAGAGGTTCCTGGTGTTGGGGTAAGTCCAGAACCAGGGGCCACATAGTTTAAGAATAAGAGGTAGGTCATTTATAACAGAGATGAGGAAAAAACATTTTCACCCAGAGAGTTGGGAGTCTGTGCAACAGAAGGCTGTGGAAGCCAAGTCAGTGGATGTTTTTAAGGCAGAGATAGATAGACTCTTGATTAGTGCGGGTGTCAGTGGATATGGGGAGAAGGCAGGAGAATGGGGTTAGGAGGGAGAGATAGATCAGCCGTGATTGAATGGCGGAGTGGATGGGGCGAATAGCCTAATTCTGCTCCTATCACATCTGGCAGTATGAGAAACGGTTCCAAAGCTGCGTGTTTGTTGCGATCGCAGTCACGGCGAGCTCCCCATTGTCGCCGCCGTTGACCAGTGTCTCTTCATTCCTCAGCTGTCCAAGCGGCCGCAGTGGAAGGCCGTCTAGTTAAGGTACCGAGTTAATCTTATCGAGACACAGCCCGGAAACAGGCCCTTCGGCCCAACGAGTCTGTTCCGACCAGTGATCGCCCATTCCCACACTAGTTTAGTTCAGAGACACAGCGCGTAACAGCCCTTCAGCCCACCAAGCCCGTGCTGACCAGCGATCCCCTGTTCGCGAACTCGTTTAGTTTAGAGACACAACGCGGAAACAGGCCCTTCGGCCCACCGAGTCCGCGCAGACCAGCGATCACCTGTTTGCGAACAAGTTTAGTTTAGAGACACAACGCGGAAACAGGCCCTTCGGCCCATCGAGTCCCTGCCGTCCTACGTTCACCGCTCATTAACACTATCCTATACACACCAGGGACAATTAACATGAACAAGGCAAAAACAAGTTCAATCTCTTCCTCTCTTTGTTCTCCCACATTCGGGGGCCTCTAGCCCTCCGTTGACGGGACGATCTTACTCCCGTAGCCGGCGGTGTCGGCCCCTCAGCATCGGGGTCTCCAAATTCAGCATCGGGATCTCCAGACCGCAGGAGGATGAAGTGTCATCTTATGGAGGTGCATAAAATCATGAGAGGAATAGGTTGGGTAGATGCATGGAGTCCCTTGCCCAGAGTAGGGGAATCGTGGACCAGAGGACATAGGTTCAAGGTGAAGGGGAACAAATTTGATGGGAATCTGAGCGGTAACTTTTTCACACAGTTGGTGGATGTATGGAACAAGCTGCCAGAGGAGATAGTTGAGGCTGGGACTATCCCAACGGTTAAGAAACAGTTAGCTAGGTGCATGGATAGGACAGGTTTGGAGGGTTATGGACCAAGCGCAGGCAGGTGGGACTACTGTAGCTGGGACATGGTTGTCCAGTGTGGGCGAGTTGGGCCGAAGGGCCTGTTTCCACACTGTATCACTCTGTGATTCTATGACTCTTATCACCCCCACTCCACTCCTCCCTTCACTCAGTGACCCCTCTCTCCCCACTTCCATGTGACCCTAGACTGCCCCCCTCCTCTCTGCTTCCCCCCTCGCCCCGCCCCGCCCTCACGATGTTGCCACCTCACAGCGTTTAGTTCAAGGTAGATAAAAATGCTGGAGAAACTCAGTGGGTGAGGAACGAAAGAATAGGTAATGTTTTAAGTTTAGTTTAGTTCAGTTTAGAGATACAGCACGGAAACAGGCCCTTCGGCCTGTACACTAACCCTGCCCTACACACACTAGGAACTATTTTTACATTTACACCAAACCAACTAACTTGCACACTTGCACGGCTTTGGAGTGCGGGAGGAAACCCACGCAGGTCACGGGGAGAACGTACAAACTCCATGCAGACAGCACCTGTAGTCGGGATAGAACCCGGGTCTCCGGCGCTGTGAGGCAGCAACTCGACCGCTGCATCACCGTGCTGAGCCCCCCACCTCACGGTTAACCCCCATGTGGTTAAGTGCACATTGTCAGATTTTAATAAATGCCATTTTTATACATTTTGGTTTCACCATGTAGAAATTACAACAGTGTTTATACATAGTCCCCCCATTTCAGGGCACCATAATGTTTGGGACACAGTAATGTCATGTATATGAAAGTAGTCATGTTTAGTATTTTGTTGCATATCCTTTGCATTGAATGACTGCTTGAAGTCTGTGATTCATGGACATCACCAGTTGCTGGGTATCTTCTATGGTGATGCTTTGCCAGGCCTGTATTGCAGCATCTTTACCTTATGCTTGTTTTGTGGGCTAGTTCCCTTCAGTTTTCTCTTCAGCTTATAAAAGGTATGCTCAATTGGGTTCAGATCAGGTGATTGACTTGGCCACTCAAGAATTGACAATTTTTTAGCTTTGAAAATTGAGCAGAGAGGACACTTCAGAATTCATTATGCTGCTACCATCAGCAGTTGTATCATCAATGAAGATAAGTGAGCCAGTACCTTCAGCAGCCATACATGCCCAGGTCATAACACCCCCACCACCGTGTTTCACAGATGAGGTGGTATGCTTTGGATCTTGGGCAGTTCCTTCTCTCCTCCATACTTTGCTCTTGCCATCACTCTGATAAGTTAATCTTCGTCTCATCTGTCCACAAGACCTTTTTCCAGAACTGTGGTTGCTCTTTTAAGTACTTCTTGGCAAACTGTAACCTGGCCATCCTATTTTTGCAGCTAACCAGTGGTTTGCATCTTGCAGTGTAGCCTCTGTATTTCTGTTCATGAAGTCTTCTGCGGACAGTGGTCATTGACAAATCCACACCTGACTCCTGAAGAGTGTTTCTGATCTGTCGGACAGGTGTTTGGGGATTTTTCTTTATTATAGAGAGAATTCTTCTGTCATCGGCTGTGGAGGTCTTCCTTGGCCTGCCAGTCCCTTTGCGATTAGTAAGCTCACCAGTGCTCGCTTTCCTCTTAATGATGTTCCAAACAGTTGATTTTGGTAAGCCTAAGGTTTGGCTGATGTCCCTAGCGGTATTAATTCTTGTTTCTTAGTCTCATAATGGCATCTTTGACTTTCATTGGCACAACTTTGGTCCTCGTGTTGATAAACTGCAATTAAAGTTTCCAAATGTGATGGAAAGACTGGAGGAAAGACTAGGTGCTGAGAGCTCTCTTATACCCGCATTAAAGAGGCAATTAAACACACCTGAACAATTACAAACGCCTGTGAAGCCATGTGTCCCAAACATTATGGTGCCCTGAAATGGGGCCACTATGTATAAACACTGCTGTAATTTATACATGGTGAAACCAAAATGAATCAAAATACCCTTTAATGAAATCTGACAATGTGCACTGTAACCACATGTGATTTTTTCTATTACAAATCTCAAATTGTGTAGTACAGAGGCAAATAAATAAATAACAGGTCTTTGTCCCAAACATTATGGAGGGCACTGTATATCTAACTCTCTTTTGAAAACATCCCGTGAATTGGCCTCCACTGCCTTCTGTGGCAGAGAATTGCACAGATTCACAACTCTCTGGCTGAGAGAGGGGAGGGGGAGAGTGCGAAGGGGAGAGAGCGGAGAGGGTTAGGGCTGGAGAGGAGGGGAGGGGGCAGAGAGTGCGGAGGGGAAAGGGGAGGTGGAGTGGGGGGGGGGGGTGAGTGTGGAGGGGAGTGATAGAGGTAGTGGGCAGGTTAGGGGTAGAGAGGTGGGGAGGGGGGAGTGTGATAGGGGGTGGGGGGTGCCCGGGAGAGTGGGGGGGAGAGGAGGAGGGGGTGTGGGGGGTGATGTAGTTCAGGGCCCCAGAGTCCTCCCTCTCAGATCCCACATCTCGCTCTCTGATTTCTCTCTCTCTGTCTCTCTCTGTGTATGTTTCTCTCACTTAGTCTGTCACTGTCCATATATTGTCTCACTCACACACATCTCTCTCTCTCTCTCTCTCTCTCTCTCTCTCTCTCTCTCTCTCTCTCTCTCTTCTCTCTCTCTCTTCCTTCTCCTCCCCTCCCTCTCTCTCCCTCTGTCCCTCTCTCTCTCTCTCCCCCCCCCCCCCCCATACACTAGTTTACTTTAGAGATGCAGCGTGGAAACAGGCCCTTCGGCCCAATGTATCCGTGCCAACCGGTGATCGCCCTGTACACCAGCACTATCCCACACACACCTGGTACAATATTCAGGGCAGGTTTGTAGGTTCATTGGCTTTGTCTAGAGTGTCGAGCTCTCATCCTAGGGGCGAGGGGGGTGGGGTGGTCAAGGGTGGAGGTAGAGTTGGGTGGTCCATGTGCAGTGACCGGTGACCTGTTATCTGCTGTTGTCCTGTGCAGAGGGTGTGGAGAGGAGGGGGGATTTGGTGAGGGTGATGGGGGGGGGGGGGGGGGGGGGGGTAAGGGTGGACGGGGGCGGGGAGGGGGAGGGTCCCGGGTACAGGAGGAGGAGTAGAGGGGAGGGTTCCTTGTATCGGGGGAGGAGGAGGAGAGGGGGTCTCCATGCAATAGAGGAGTGTGTGTGGGGGTCCCTGTGTGAGGGGGTGTGGGGGTCCCTGTGTGTGAGTGTGGGGGGGTCCATGTGAGTGTGGGGGTCCCTGTGTGTGAGTGTGGAGGTGGGGGTCCCTGTGAGTGAGTGTGGGGGGTCCCTGTGTGTGAGTGTGGGGGTCCCTGTGAGGGGGTGTGGGGGGTCTGGGTGTGAGTGAGGGTGGGGGTCCCTGTGTGAATGTGGGGGGGGGGTCCCTGTGTGTGTGTGTGGGGATCCCTGTGTGTGGGGGTGGGGGTCCCTGTGTGAGGGGGGGGTCCCTGTGTGTGGGGATCCCTGTGAGTGGGGGGGGGGGTCCCTGTGAGTGTGTGTGGGGTCCCTGTGTGTGTGGGGGGGATCCTGTGTGTCCCTGTGAGTGTGGGTGTCCTGTGTGTGTGAGTGTGGGGTCCCTGTCTGTGGGGGTCCCTGTGTGGGTGGTGGGGGTGTGAGTGTGGGGATCCCTGTGTGTGGGTGGGGTGGGTGACGTCCCTGTGTGTGTGGTGTGTGGGGGTCCCTGTGTGTGAGTGTGGGGGTCCCTGTGAGTGAGTGTGGGGGTCCCTGTGAGTGTGTGTGTGGGGTCCCTGTGTGTGAGTGTGGGGGTGTGTGTGAGTGTGGGGTCCCTGTGAGTGTGGGGGTCCCTGTGTGTGGGTGTGGGGGTCCCTGTGTGTGAGTGTGGGGGTCCCTGTGTGTGAGTGTGGGGTCCATGTGAGTGTGGGGGTCCCTGTGTGTGTGGGGGGTCCTGGGTGAAAATGGGTGGTGAGTGGTGGGGGTCCTGGGTGTGTGGTGGGGGTCCCTGTGTGTGAGGGGGGGGTCCCTGTGTGTGTCCCTGTGGGGGTGCCCCTGTGTGGTGTGGGGTGTGGGGGTCCTGTGTGTGTGTGTGTGGGGTCCCTGTGTGTTGGTGTGGGGTCCCTGTGTGTGTTGGGGGGGGTGGTGTGTGGGGTGGGGTCCCTGTGAGGTGTGGGGGGGGGGGGTCCCTGGGTGGGGGGGTCCTGTGTGTGTGTGGGGGGGGTGTGGGTGGGGGTGTGTGTGTGTGAGGTGGGTCCCTGTGTGTGTGTGGGGGGGGGGGGGGGTGTGTGGGGGGGGGGGGTCTGGGTGTGTGGGGGGGGGAGGGTGTGGGTGTGTGTGGGGGTGAGGGTGTGTGGTGTTGGGGGGGTCCCTGTGGTGGGTGTGGGGGTCTGGGGTGGTGTGTGAGTGGGGGGGTCCCTGTGTGGGTGTGGGGATCCCTCTGAGTGAGTGTGGGGATCCCTGTGAGTGAGTGTGGGGGTCCCTGTGTGTCAGTGTGGGGGTCCCTGTGTGTCAGTGTGGGGGTCCCTGTGTGTGGGTGTGGGGGTCCCTGTGGGGTGTGTGGGGGTCTGGGTGTGGGGGGGGGGTGGGGTGTGTGGGGGGGGGGTGGGGTGTGTGTGTGGTGTTGGTGGGGTCTGTGTGTGGGTGGGGGGTCCCTGTGTGTGGGGGGTGTGGGGTCCCTGGGGGGAGGGTGGGGGTCTGGGTGTGTGGGGGGGGGGGTCTGGGTGTGTGGGTGAGGGGGGGGGGTGGGTGTACCTGGTGTGGGGGGGGGTGGGGGTCTGGGTGTGGGTGGGGTGGGGTCTGGGTGTGGGGGGGGGGGGGGTGGGGTGAGTGTGGGGGTCTGGGAGGGGGGTCCCTGGTTTGTGGGGGGGTCCCTGTGTGTCTGGGTGTGGGGGGGAGGGTGGGGGTCTGGGTGTGGTGTGTGTGTGGGGGGTCTGGGTGTGGGGGTGGTGGGGTCTGGTGTTGTGTGGGGTGGGGGTGGGGGTGTGTGGGTGTGGGGGGTGGTTGGGGTCCCTGTGTGTGAGGGGGGGGTCAATGTGGGTGTGGGGGTGGGGGGTGGGGTGTGGTGTGGGGGGGGAGGGTGGGGGTCTGGGTGTGGGGGGGGGGGGTGGGGGTGGGTGGGGGGGTGGGGTGGGTGGGGGTGGGGGTGGTCCTGGGTGTGAGGGGGGGGTCTGGGTGTGTGGGGGGGGTGTCCCTGTGTGGAGGGGGGGGGTCCCTGTGTGAGGGGGGGGGTGGGGGTGTGTGTGGGGGGGGGTGGGGTGTGAGGGGGGGGTGACATGGGGGTGTGGGAGGGGGGAGGTGGAGGGGTTGGGTGGTCTTTTTGGGGGGGGGGTGGGGCTGGGTGGGTGAGGGGGGGGTGTTCCCTGTGTGTGGGGGGGGGGGTGGGGGTTGGGGTGTGTGGGGGGAGGTAGTTGTGTGTGAGGGGGGGGTGTGGGGTGGGGGACGGGTGTGAGGGTGAGGTTGTGTGGGGAGGTTTGGGTGGGTGTGTGTGGGGGGGGGTCTCTGTGTGTGAGGGGGGGTTGGGTGGTGGGGGGGGGGGGGGTCTGGGTTGGGGGGGGGGTCCCTTGGGGGGGTGGGTGTGGGGGGTGGGGGGGGGGGTTCTGGGTGTGTGTTGGGGGGGGGGGGTCTGGTGTGTGGGGGGGGGGGGGGTGGGTGTGGGGGGGGGGTGGGGTCTGGGGGGGGGGGGAGGGTGGGGGTCTGGGTGTAGTGGGGGGAGGGTGGTTTTGGGTGTGTGTGGGGGTGTGGGGGGGGGTTGGGTTGGGTGGGGGGGGGGGGTGGGGGTGTGGGGGGGGGGGGTGGGGGGGGGTTGTGAGGGGGGGGGGGGTGGGGTCTGGGTGTGGGGGGGGGGGTGTGGGGTCTGGGTGGGGGGGGGGAGGGGGGGGGGGGGGTGTGGTGAGGGGGGGGGGGGGGGTCTGGGTGTGGGGGGGGAGGGGGGGGGTCTGGGGTGTGGGGGGGGGTGGGGTGGGGTGTGGGGGGGGGGGTGGGGGGGGGGGGGGGGGGGGGGGTGGTGGGGGGGGGGGGGGGGGTTGGGGTTTGGGGGTGTGAGGGGGGGGTCCTGGGTGTGTTGTGGGGGGGGGGGGGTGGGGGTCTGGGTGTGGGGGGGGGGGGGGGGGGGGGGGGGGGGGGGGGTGGGGGTCTGGGTGGGAGGGGGGGGGGTGGGGGTCTGGGTGTTGTGGGGGGGGGGTGGGGGGTCTGGGTGTGGGGGGGGGGTGGGGGTCTGGGTGTGGGGGGGGGGGGGGGGGGGTCTGGGTTGTGGGGTGATGGGAGGGGGGGGGTCCTGGGGGTGGGGGGGGGGGAGGGGGGGGGTCGGAGTGTGGGGGGGGTGGGGGTGGGGGTCTGGGGTGAGGGGGGTCCCTGGGGGGGGGGGGAGGGGGGGGGGTGGGGGGGGGGGGGGGGGGGGGGGGGGGGGGGGGGGGGGGGGTGAGGGGGGGGGAGGGGGGGGGGGGGGGGGGGGGGGGGGGGTCTGGTGTGGGGGGGGGGGGGGGGGGGGGGTGGGGGGGGGGGGGGGGGGGGTGGGGGGGGGGGGGGGGGTCGGGGTGGGGTGGGGGGGGGGGGGGGGGGGGGGGGGGGGGGGGAGGGGGGGGGGGCGGGGGGGGGGGGCGGGGGGGAGGGGGGGGGTGGGGGGTGGGGGGGGGGGTGGGGGGTCTGGGTGTGGGGGGGGGGGGTGGGGGTCTGGGTGTGAGGGGGGGGGGGTGGGGTCTGGGGTGGGGGGGGGGGGTGGGTGTGGGTGGTGGGTGTGTGGGTGTGGGTGGGGGGTGGGGGGGGGGGGGGGGGGGGGGGGGGGGGGGGGGGGGGGGGTGGGGGTGGGTGGGGGGGGGGGTGGGGGGGGGTGGGGGGGGGGTGGGGGGGGGGGGGGGGGGGGGTGGGGGGGGGGGGGGGTGGGTGGGGTGCGGGGGGGGTGGGGGGGGGGGGGGGGGGGGGGGGGGGGGGGGGGGGGGGGGGGGGGGGGGGGGGGGGGGGGGAGGGGGGGGGGGGGGGTTGGGGGGGGGAGGGTGGGGGGGGGGGTGTGGAGGGGGGGGGGTGGGGGTCTGGGTGTGGGGGGGGGGGTTGGGTATGGGTGGTGAGGGGGGGAGGGTGGGGGTCTGGGGTGGGGGGGGGGGGGGTCTGGGTGTGGGGGGGGGGGGGTCTGGGTGTGGGGGGGGGGGGGTGGGGGTCTGGGTGTGGGGGGGGGGTGGGGGGGGGTCTGGGTGTGAGGGGGAGGGGGGGGTCTGGGTGGGTGAGGGGGGGGGTGGGGTCTGGGGTGGGGGGGGGTGGGGGTCTGGGTGGGGGGGGGGGGTGGGGGTGTGGGGGGGGGGGGGTCTGGGTGTGAGGGGGGGGGGGGGGTCTGGGGTGGGGGGGGGGGGTGGGGGGGGGGGGGTGGGGGGGGGGGGGGGGGGGTGGGGGGGGGTGGTGGTTGGTGTTGGGGGGGGGGGGGGGGGGGTGGGGGGGGGTGGGGGGGGGGGGGGGGGTGGGGGGGGGGGGGGGGGGGGTGGGGGGGGGGGGGGGGGGTGTGGGGGGGGGGGGGGGGGGGGGTGAGTGTCTATGAGTGTCACTGACCCTGCCTGTGATACAGCTGCAGCTGGAGCTCATCTCACTGGAGCACGACCACTTGGGGCAGGTCGACCCCATCTCCATGGTGCAGAGACAGGGTGGAGCGTCTGGTGAGTGTCTGACCCCTCTCACCCCCCCCCCCGCCCCGCCACCGTACCCTCACACAGTACCCTCCCAATCGCCGACCCTCTCCCCCCTCTCTGGGGCACCATCATGGGGGGGAAAGGTCTCCGTGGATTGTCACCTTGTCCATGGTGGAGAAGCTCGTGTGGTCCTGAGATCCTGAGAGCAACGCCGTCTGGAGCGATGCTCCTGGTAGGGCCACACATGGCGGTAAGCTTGAGGGGGGAGGACTTGGACAGAGAGCAATCCAACCAAGACCTCAACGGTGCAACGGGCGGAGGACGATGGCTGACCTTAGTGGAACATCACAGGATGCGATTTGGCCCTTCGAGCCAGCACCGCCATTCATTGTGATCATGGCTGATCGTCCCCAATCAATAACCCGTGCCTGCCTTCTCCCCATATCCCTTGACTCCACTAGTCCCTAGAGCTCTATCTAACACTCTCTTAAACCCATCCAGTGATTTGGCCTCCACTGCCCTCTGTGGCAGGAAATTCCATAAATTCACAACTCTCTGGGTGAAAACGTTTTTTTCTCACCTCAGTCTTAAATGACCTCCCCTTTATTCTTAGACTGTGTGGCCCCTGGTTCTGGACTCGCCCAACATTGAGAACATTTTTCCTGCATGTAGCTTGTCCAGTCCTTTTATAATTTTATATGTTTCTATAAGAACCCCCTCATCCTTCTAAACTCCAGTGAATACAAGCATAGTCTTTTCAATCTTCCCTCATATGACAGTCCCGCCATCCCAGGGATCAATCTCGTGAACCTACGCTGCACTGCCTCAATCACAAGGATGTCCTTCCTCAAATTAGGAGACCAAAACTGTACACAATACTCTAGATGTGGTCTCACCAGAGCCCTATACAACTGCAGAAGAACCTCTTTACTCCTATACTGAAATCCTCTTGTTATGAAGCCCAACATTCCATTAGACTTCTTCACTGCCTGCTGTATCTGCACGCCAACTTTCAGTACAAGGCTGTACCTTCCCCATACCAAACCTAACCACATTGAGATAATAATCTGCCTCCTTGTTTTTGCCGCCAAAGTGGATAACCTCACATTTACCTATATTCTACTGCAGCTGCCACGCATCTGCCCACTCATTCAACCTGTCCAGGTCACCCTGCAACCTCCTAACATCCTCTTCACAGTTCACACTGCCACCCAGCTTTGTGTCATCCGCAAACTTGCTCGTGTTGCTCCTAATTCCCTCTTCCAAATCATTAATATATATGGTAAACAGTTGCGGCCCCAACACCGAGCCTTGCGGCACTCCACTCGCCACTGCCTGCTATTCTGAAAAGGACCCGTTCACTCCTACACTTTGCATCCGGTCTGCCAACCAATTTTCTATCCATGTCAACACCCTACATCCAATACCATGTGCTCTCATTTTAGTCACCAGTCTCCCGTGCGGGACCTTATCAAAGGCTTTCTGAAAGTCTAGATACACTACATCCACTGGCACCCCTTCATCCATTTTAATAGTCACATCCTCAAAAAATTCCAGAAGTTTAGTCAAGCATGATTTTACTCGAAAACTAGACTGAATAAAATGTTTCCAAATGTCGCTCCCATCTGTGACCAATGTGCGTCTCAAAACGCCACTATAACACACTCTTTTGTCTCCTGTACAAAACTGCATAAATTCTGGAATGAAATTATTGGAACTTTTACAAACCTATTTAACACAAAACTGAACCACGATATAGAGCTGATTATCTTTGGATCAATGGAAGACGGATGTAAACTAAAGACGCCTCAAAAATCTCTTCTTAACTTTGGCTTAATAACGGCAAAAAAACTCATACTTAAATTTTGGAAATATGCAGCCCCACCAACTCTCAAAATGTGGATAACAAATATGTCTGAAATGTTACATCTTGAAGAAATGAGACCCCTCCTGATAGGCAAAACAGACCAATTCTTAATGATTTTGTCTTCTTTTATCGACTTTTTACAAGCAGACGGTGGAACACAACCTTAGAAATTAAACGTTTCAGAACCGGGTGAGGGGTGGATAAAGATATTAAATAGGTATATCTCTTTCAATCTCTTTATTTTATATTTCCTTTCTGTCCCTCTGTCTTTTTTTTCTTCGCTTTTTTCTACTGTATCTCCTTCTACCTCTTCTTTGGGTTTTCTTTACTATCTCACGAACTAACACTACAGCTTTAGATATTTTCTCCTCTATCTTGACTACTCTCATTTTCTGTTCTATGCTGCTAAATTTGAAAAAAAGTTGTACATGGACTGTATTACCTCATTATGTATTAGATACTTATGTACTACATTATTGTACTTCTAATTTTTAAAATAGCATGATTTCCCTTTCATAAATCCATGTTGACTTGGACTAATCGTTTTACTGCTATCCAAATGCCCCATTATTACCTCTTTAATAATTGACTCCAGCATCTTTTCCACCACCGAAGTCAGGCTAGCTGGTCTGTAATTCCACATTTTCTCTCTCGCTCCTTTCTTGAAAAGTGGGATAACATTAGCTATCCTCCAATCTACAGGAACTGATCCTGAATCTATTGAACATTGGAAAATGACCACCAATGTATCCACTATTTCTAGAGCCACCTCCCTGAGGACCCTGGGATGCAGACCATCAGGTCCAGGGGATTTATCATCCTTCAGTCCCATTAGCCTACTCAATACTATTTCTGGCCTAATGAAATTTTCTTTCAGTTTCTCTACCCCATTAGATCCTCTGTCCTCCAGTACACCTGGGAGATTGTTTGTGTCTTCCTTAGTGAAGACAGATCCGAAGTACCTATTCAACTCATTTGACTTTGCTACTCATTCCTTTGACTTTGCTACTCTTTTTCCCTTAACATCTCTAAAGAAGCTTTAACTGTCCTTCTTTATATTCCTGGCCAGCTTCCCTTCGTACTTCATCTTTTCAGCCCCTATTGCCCATTTTGTTTCCTTCTGTTGGCTTATGAAAGTTTCCCAATCCTCTCGCTTCCGGCTACTCTTTGCTGTGTTATACATCTTTTATTTTAGTTTTATTCTATCCCTAACTTCTCTTGTCAGCCACGGTTGCCTCCTACACCCCTTAGAATCTTTCTTCCTTTTTGGAATGAAATGATCCTGCATCTTCCGCATTATGCCCAGAAATTCCTGCCATTGCTGTTCCACTGTCATTCCTGCTAGGATGTCTTTCCGGTCTACTTTGGCCAGCTCCCCTCTCATGCCTACATAGTCTGCCCCAAAGCCCCTGGCTGAGCCTTGCTCCTGACGCCGGTCCCAGGACCCAACTCTTTTACACACCCGGAGCGGAACCGGAGCAGATTCTCAGCCACTGGTCTTCATCCCAAGGCCCGAAGAAAGGATAAAGTTTATCCGTGAATTTATTCCCAGTGAAGGTGTGGAGATGGTACTTGGTGTCCGCGTCGTAAAATGAAACTGTCCCGGACTCGTAACTGAGATAAACTCCCACCCTCTCGGGGATGGGACGGGCGAAGAGATGGAGTGGAGGGGAGGTGACTGCATTAAACTCGTCAAACCACCGCCTGATCCTCCAGACTCCAGTCTCCGGGGCCGGTGTGACCCGTCCTTTCTCCACAGAATCTGCGGCGACTCCCAGACTCCAGCCCCGACTTCCTGCCACCTCCACCTCCCAGTAATGTCTCCCTGATGTGAATCCCTCCGATCCCAGCACACACGGCCAGATTGTAAACCTCTTCCCGGTGTCAGGGAGACTCCTCTGTGTCCCAGTCAGTCTCACCCTCTTCCGATCCTCAGACACCTCGAGCAGCGGATGCGCTGTTTCCACATCCAGGGTGACGGAGACTGGGGGGAGAAGCAGAGAATCAGAGAGTCCCCGGGGGTCGGTCGGGGGGAGACTCGGGCAGCGCGGCCCCGGGACTGGGGGAGAAGCCGCTCGGCCTCAGGCACAGGCGGGCGGACAACTGACACCTTGTCCGGGGTTTCACCCACAACAACATCGGATGGACACCCGGAGTTTTTAACCGGGCAGAAGAGGGGAAATTCCGCGGGTTATCGGCAACAGGAGAGGGTGGTCCGTGCGGATGGGGAAAACGAATGCGGAAAGTGAGGATGAACGAGACATTGTGGGTGGGGATGGAGAAATAAGGCAGGCATTCAAATACCTTGCCAGTAGATGGCGAGGGAGGGACAGATTGGAATGTGAGTGGTAATTAGAGGTCGTTAAAGAGAATGTAGAGATGTGGGGTGGAGTTGCCGTGGTCATACTGAACAGGAGTGGACTAGACGGGCGAGGTAATCTGCCACTGTTTACTTGCTTTCCTGCGTGGAGGGTGAGACAGGGAGGGTGAATCGGACCATGTTGAGCAGAAGTTGACTAATCGGTAGTTGTATAGGATGTGTGGAGACTTGTGGTTGTAGGGTCGCTGGAAGAGTGGAGATTTACGCTTGGATTTGATGCGTCTGTACAACCAAGAACACGCGGATCTCACTGTAAACCAATATATGATCTTCACTGAGGGAATTAATAATGTTCTGAATGTAAGGCTGGTCCAGATAGCGAAGGCAGATGGGATCCAAGCGAGCTGGTGAAATGGATACAAAATTGTCTTTGTGTTTGGAGGTAGAAGGTAGTGGTAGAAGGATGATTTTTCTGCTTGGAGGTCTGTGACTGGTGGTGTGTAGCAGAGATCTGTGTTGCAACATTTGCTGTCGATTTTATGGTTTCATACCTTGGATGTGAATGTAGCAGGTGTGACTACTAAGTTTGCAGAGAACAGGTAATGTACATAGCGAGAAAGTCTGTCATAGAAACATAGAAAATAGGTGCAGGAGGAGACGATTTGGCCCTTCGAGCCAGCACCGCCATTCATTGTGATCATGGCTTATCGTCCCCAATCAATAACCTGTGCCTGCCTTCTCCCCATATCCCTTGACTCCACTAGCCCCTAGAGCCCTATCTAACTATCTCTTAAATCCATCCAGTGATTTGGCCTCCAGTGCCCTCTGTGGCAGGGAATTCCATAAATTCACAACTCTCTGGGTGAAAAAGTTTTTTCTCACCTCAGTCTTAAATGACCTCCCCTTTAATTCTAAGACTGTGGCCCCTGGTTCTGGACTCGCCCAACATTGAGAACATTTTTCCTGCATGTAGCTTGTCCAGTCCTTTTATAATTTTATATGTTTCTATAAGAACCCCCTCATCCTTCTAAACTCCAGTGAATATAAGCCTAGTCTTTTCAATCTTCCCTCATATGACAGTCCCGCCATCCCAGGGATCAATCTCGTGAACCTACGCTGCACTGCCTCAATCACAAGGATGTACTTTCTCAAATAAGGAGACCAAAACTGTTCGTAATGCTCGAGATGTGGTCTCACCATAGCCCTATACCACTGCAGAAGAACCTCTTTACTCCTATACTGAAATCCTCTTGTTATGAAGCCCAACACAGCTTTCTTCACTGCCTGCTGTACCTGCACGCCAACTTTCAGTGACCTGTGTACAAGGACACCGAGGTCTCGCTGTACCTCCCCCATACCTATCCTAACCCCAATGAGATAATAATCTTCCCCCTTGTTTTTGCCGCCAAAGTGGATAACATCACATTTATCTATATTATACTGCATCTGCCACGCATCTGCCCACTCACTCAACCTGTCTAGGTCACCCTGCAACCTCCTAACTTCCTCTTCACAGTTCACACTGCCACCCAGCTTTGTGTCATCTGCAAACTTGCTGGTGTTGCTCCTAATTCCCTCTTCCAAATCATTAATATATATGGTAAACAGTTGCGGCCCCAACACCGAGCCTTGCGGCACTCCACTCGCCACTGCCTGCCAATCTGAAAAGGACCCGTTCACTCCTACACTTTGCTTCCAGTCTGCCAACCAATTTTCTATCCATGTCAACACCCTACCCCCAATACCATGTGCTCTCATTTTAGTCTCCAGTCTCCCGTGCGGGACCTTATCAAAGGCTTTCTGAAAGTCTAGATACATCACACCCACTGGCACCCCTTCATCCATTTTAATTGTCACATCCTCAAAAAATTCCAGAAGATTAGTCAAGCATGATTTTACTCGAAAACTAGACTGAATAATCTTGACTACTCTCATTTTCTGTTCTATTCTGCTAAATTTGAAAAAAGTTGTATATGAACTGTATTATCTCATTATGTATTAGATACTTATGTACTACATTATTGTACTTACGACGTCTCAAAAATCTCTTCTTAACTGTGGCTTAATAACGGCAAAAAAACTCATACTTAAATTTTGGAAAAATGCAGCCACACCAACTCCCATTCTCCCAGGAAAAAGGATTTATTCAAGCGCAAACTAACTTCACTTTGAGTCTGCGATGTTTCCCCCAAAGTCCATTAATAGTATCGATCTTCACGTCTAAGTATTACATAGAAACATAGAAAATAGGTGCAGGAGTAGGCCATTTGGCCCTTCGAGCCTGCATCGCCACTCAATATGATCATGGCTGATCATCCAACTCAGTATCCTGAACCTGCCTTCTCTCCATACCCCCTGATCCCTTTAGCCACAAGGGCCACATCTAACTCCCTCTTAAATATAGCCAATGAACTGGCCTTAACTACATTCTGTGGCAGAGAATTCCTGAGATACATAAAGATCTTTAAAAAGAACAATGGAAAAGGTATTAGTTTTACCTCGTTTGATGATATCAGATGTTTCTCTCAATGCCATGTTGTAGAAAAAGGTGCGATCAAACTTTTCAATCGGAAACGCACCATCTTCCACCGACATTAGTTTGGCTTCATCACTAACCCTGCAAATATTTAACAGCTATTTATTCACTGAGCATTCGCAAATTGATCAGCCGTTCTATTAAAACATACATTGTTGCAGTCAAAAACATGTCGTACCTCCTCTTGCGACCAACTTCCTCCTGAAATAAACAAAAACACAAATCTTAATTGATCGAGATGGATCATCTTGATCCTGACAGCTGCTTTTTCACCAAATTGCTCCATAAAAATCATAGGAATGTCGATGAAAATAATTGAGAGTATTTAACTTACTTGTAACAGCGGGCAGGTTGTGGGATTATATCTGAAGAAGATGTCAGAGATAATTCGATTGAGCATTTTAAGACCAATGGCGGATTTAAATGGGTGGGGGTTAGAAATATTATCACTACTTTTGGGGAGACCAAAAATCTAAGCTGAAATGTACGGTGGCCTTTAATGAATTCCATAAGAAATGCAGTAAACAGAATGTGGAACTCACAGGTCAGACTGAAGGCAATATTGCAGATAAATATGGAATAAATACACGTGGATTCCTGGAATTTGAGGAATTATTATCGGATGTAGTGAGTAGATGGAACAGACGGAACATTCACCCAGTTCTGAATTACTGGTAAATGCTACATTTATTTCAGAAACCCACCATTTTATGACTGTGCATTTTCACTTCACCAAACTGTAGTGTAACCCCTCACCTTCAGAAATATCATGCCATCCTTGTGGTCTGTGTGTTCCTGTAGCTTTGAGAGATCCTCCTGAAGGGATTTTAAATATTCTTGAATCTCCTGAAGATTTTTCTCCATTGTTTTTACAATCTTCTTCTCCTCTTCCCGGATATCTCTGAGTAAGCGCTGGCCTTTCTCAGTGAGAATCTGGTGCAGTTCACCAAACTGGGATGTGACCTGTGACTGAAGGTTGTGTGACTGTTTCTGTCAGATGAAATAATAATAATAATAATAACAACTTTATTTGTTAAGCACCTTAAGAACAACCAAAGCTGACCAAAGTGCTGTACAGAAAAAAGAAAACAAGCAAGACATCATAAAACAGGCAGAACAACAGAACATACAACTAACACGAGGTGCATAAATTACATACAAAAATCCAAACAAGAAATTAAAAAACATAAAACACGAGTACGAACAACGCAGCAAAACCAAGCAAATAAAGTTAATAAACAATTCAACACCTCACTGGTCTACAAAGGCCATGGAGAATAGATATGTCTTCAGGAGTGACTTAAAAACAGCTAGAGAAGGGGCCTGTTTAACGTGCAGAGGCAATTCATTCCACAATCTCGGAGCCGACACAGCAAAGGCACGGTCCCCTCTGAGCTTTCGCTTAGTCTTTGGCTCAATCAGGAGCAGCTGATCATCTGACCTGAGAGAGCGGGAGGGCGAATAAGGGTGAAGAAGCTCAGATAGGTAGGACGGGGCAAGACCACTTAGGGATTTAAAAATAAATAAAAGAAAGATGAGAATTAATATATTGTATCATTCTGTTGTGTTTCCTCATGACATGGATGGTGACATCTGGCTGGTCAATGTCGAGCCATGTAGCGCAGAAATAGGTCCTTCGGCCCAACATGTCCTATACGTATCTACACTAATCCCGTTTACCTGTATTTAATCCATAGCTGTAATTACCGTGGTAGTTTAAGAGTTTGTCTTAATAATTCAGAAATATTTGGTGAAAGTAATGTACAAGCACATCATTTCCATTTCCCCAATTCAAGTCCCTGCATCCAGGGGCGTAAACCGCTATCAAAACATGGGAGGATGCATTTTCTTGGCGGCCGCTGCGTACACACACACACAAATGCACATACACACACACGCACACACACACAGACACAGACACACACACACAGACACACACACACACAGACACACACACACAGACACACACACACACAGCACACGCGAGGCTTCAGCCGTGGGCAATGCGGACGGTAATTAGCTCAGGATTCTTCCAGTTTCCAGCCCCGCAATGTGGATACTTCTACTATGGGGCTGTTAGAATGAGTTAACTAGTGCAAATCTGTACCACAGATTTAAAATACACTGGACGACATGCTTGACAACATAATATAAGGACAGGACACTTTCAAGCTGTACTATGGAAACCAAGCTATTAGGCGACCTAAAACTTTGAATTCTCAGATGTATTAAACGAGTGCAGGTGCCGTTTAATAATTCAGGAGCTGACTGCTCTGTCTATGGTGAGTGTGTTTGTTGGATGTTATTTAAAGCATGATTTTGCTTCAGCAGCAGTCTGTACAGCAGGCTTTAAAGATTTGTTTTACACACTGTATATTCAACAAGTTCTGAAGTTACTTGTATTGGGTGTGTGTGTGTGTGGCTTCACTGTGTGTGTGTGTGTGTGTGTGTGTGTGTGCATGTGTGTGTGTGTGAGTCAGTGTGAGTGTGTGTGTCTGTGTGTGTGTGTTTGTGTGTGTGTGTAAATGTTTGTGGGTGTGTGTGTGTGTGTGTGAATGAGTGTGTGTGTAAATGAGTGTGTGTGTGTATGTATGTGTGTGTGTGTGTGTGAATGAGTGTGCTGTGTGTGTGTGTATGAGTGTGAATGAGTCTGTGTGTGTGTGTGTACATGAGTCTGTGTGTGTCTATTGCGTCCAGTTTTGGTCTCCTAATCTGAGGAAAGACATTCTTGCCGTAGAGGGAGTACAGAGAAGGTTCACCAGACTGATTCCTGGGATGGCAGGACTTTAATATGAAGAACGACTGGATAGACTTGGCTTGTACACGCTAGAATTCAGAAGATTGAGGGGGGATCTTATAGAAACTTACAAAATTCTTAAGGGGTTGGACAGGCTAGACGCAGGAAGATTATTCCCGATGTTGGGGAAGTCCTGAACTAGGGGTCACAGTTTAAGGATAAGAGGGAAGTATTTTAGGACCGAGATGAGAAAATCATTTTTTACTCAAAGAGTGGTGAATCTGTGGAATTCTCTGCCACAGAAGGTAGTTGAGGCCAGTTCATTGGCTATATTTAATAGGGAGTTAGATGTGGCCCTTGTGGCTAAAGGGATCAGGGGGTATGGAGAGAAGGCAGGGATGGGATACTGAGTTGGATGATCAGCCATGATCATATCGAATGGCGGTGCAGGCTCGAAGGGCCGAATGGCCGACTCCTGCACCTATTTTCTATGTTTCTATGAATGTGTGTGTGTGTGTGTGTGTGTATGAATGAGTGTGTGTGTGTATGTGTATGTATGAGTGTGTATATGTATGAGTCTGTGTATATATGAGTCTGTGTGTGTATATGGGGCTGTGTGTGTATATGATTCTGCGTGTCTGTGTGTGTGTGAGGCTGTGTTTGTGTGTGTCTGTGTGTGTGTGTGTCTGTGTGTGAGTGTCTGTGTGAGGTGGAGTGTGTGTGGGATCAACAAATAACAAATAGTACAAATAATGTAATCTTCGTAGTTCAGAGCTTATTTGTTATGTTTAATAGCCTGATGGCTGTCAGAAAGAAGCTGTTCCTCAATGTGGATGTTACAGTTTTCAGTTTGCAAAAGTCGGACATGACTCCAGAACTGTCAGTCAGTCCACAAGCCGTGAGTCAGTCAGTCCGTCCAAGGGCCATCAGTTAATCCCAAGGCAGTGAGCGAGTCCAGAGGCCATGAGTAAGTCGCTCACCGCCCCCCCCCCCCCCCCGCCCCCCAACTGACATCCCCACCTCAAGACGCTGCCCTCCGCCTGGCTATAGGACGCTCCCCCTCCTGCCCCCTACTGAAGCCGCCCCCATCCCCTGCTACAGGACACCCCCCCTCCCTCATCAGCCCACGAGAGCCCCTGCCTGAAGCCGTCCCCCTCCCTCTGCTGCAGGACGTTTGCCAGCCCCCACCCCACCCCAACCGCCCCGCCTCCAAAAAATGTTTTGCACAAATTCCTTCAGTGAGTCCAGAGGTTTGCGAATTACAACAAAACAATGGAATTCTCTAATTTGCCACAACCAAGAAATGGAAGAATGCACCTTGATGATGACAATCCAGAATTGCTGCAAGAATTGCAATATGATAGAACTGAACAACAGCAATTTGTTGTGGAGAATGGGCCTTTGCTGAATGCTGAGCAGAGAGCAGTGTATGCACTCAATTTAACATCAAGTTTTGCTATGTCGATCCATAAAGCACAAGGACAAACAATGCAAAAGGTGTTGATCTACCTCGACAAACCGATATTTCAGCATGGAAAACCAGCCGAGGAAAGATGAAGGGAAATGGCAATGTTTTCCTGAAGGATGGAACATCGACCAAGAATTTTGTCATTAAAAGCGTGCTTCGTTGAATGATGACTTCTGAGATAAATTCTCAGATATTCTTGGTTACAATTTGACCGCACAATCTCTCTATATTTAAATTGTCTCTTTTTTTATCAACAGCAAAGAGACATAAAGATGCAGTGAGCAGCAACAAGAGACAGAACAAGAAATAACTTAATAATTCTCATCTATAACAGTTAAATTGTTCTTATAATTTAAGTCATTCACATTTTAAACTTTAATAAATCCTTTTTCCAATTTTCATGCGGCATGTTCTTCATCACAAATGGGAACCGAAAGGGCAGGAATAGGCTACTCCGTGGGAGAGCCACTAAGAGTGCATGGGGGGGGGAGGTTGTGGGGAGATGGACTCAATGCGTGGGGGGGAGGGGAATGGCAAGGAGCAGAGTGGGGGGTGAAGGGAGGATGGGTGACTGAGTGCACTGCCAGCGTACCAGTCGAAGAGGCTGCACTGCCAGCCAACGAGCCGTGAGTAGGTGAACTGCCAGCCCACCAGCTGTAAGTGACTGAACTGCCAGCCCACCAGCCGTGAGTAAGTGAACTGCCAGCCCACCAGCTGTAAGTGACTGAACTACCAGCCCACCAGGCGAGAGTGGCTTCACTGCCAGCCCACCAGCCATGAGTAGTGATTGAACTGCCAGCCCCCCAGCTGAGAGTGGCTTCACTGCCAGCCCACCAGCCCTGAGTGAGTGAACTGCCAGCCCCCCAGCCCGAGAGTGGCTTCACTGCCAGCCCACCAGCCATGAGTAAGTGAACTGCCAGCTCACCAGCCATAAGTGACTGAACTGCCACCCCGATAATCCATTCAGTCCACTCTCTCTCCCTTCTCTCTCACAGAATATGTCACCTGTTTTGGGCAGAATTTCTGGCAGTTTCACAGCTGAGTGCCAGGTCTGAGTGAGTGTACTGCCAGGCCTCAGTGGCTGAGCTGCCTGGTGTCAGTGACTGAGCTTCCAGCCCAATAATCCATTCGGCCCACAATGTTCATACTAGCCCTCTGGAAATCAGCCCCTTCGGCCCACAACACCCATACTGGCGCAACAGAAAGACCCCCCCACACTGGCCAGCATTATTGGAATTGGTGGAGAGGTGGACTATTGCGTTGGGTGACCAGCCCTCCCGTATAATGCTGGGACCCAACGGGTCTCACTTAGTCTAGTATTTACTAAGGATTAAGGAATGCTTATCGGTGTAACAGTTAAAGTGACAGTTAACACATCGTTTTCATCTCAGTCAGAGGAATTAAGTGACAAACGACTCGAATAGTTCTGCAGTACACTACTCATGAAACCTGACACAATACTTGTAAAGAATATGGAATAGATGAGCATTTATCATTGACAAATTATGACATTTTCAGAGTCTTTTCTTTTCAGTCTAATTCTTTTTAGAGTCTGAGCCAGCTGACCATGCATGCGGCCGCGACTGACTTCGGATGGAAACTGATTGCAAAATTAATGTTTCACAAAACACGGGGGGTTGTCCCCACCTCTGAAAACATGGGGGGCATGCCCCCTGCATTTTCTTGTCGGTTTTACAAAACAGTTGCAGTTCTTTCTGATGTTTCTCGCACTGAAGTTTACTTTTCTTCGCTGTGAGATTCGGGCTCAGTGCTCGAGCTTTCTCAGACAGTCTAACCAAGGCCCGATTCACCGTGAGGAAGCGGCCTGTAAACTCCTCTCTACATTCCGGGCAGTGGTTTCTCCCCTCCCTGTCCCAACTCTGTGTGATACAGGAGCGGCAGAAGTTGTGCCCACACTCCAGTATAACCGGATCGTGATCATGGCTGATCATCCACAATCAGTACCCCGTTCCTGCCTTCTCCCCATATCCCCTGACTCTGTTATCTTTAAGAGCCCTATCTAGCTCTCTCTTGAAAGTATACAGAAAACCCGCCTCCACCCCTCTGAGGCAGAGAATTCCACAGACTCACAACTCTCTGTGTGAGAAAGTGTTTCCTTTTCTCCGTTCTAAATGGCTTACCTCTTATGATTAAATTGTGGCCCCCGGTTCTGGACTCCCCCGACATCAGGAACATCTTTCCTGCCTCTAGAGTGTCCAAACCCTTAATAGTCTTATATGTTTCAATAAGATTCCCTCTCATCCTAAATCCCAGAGTATACAAGCCCAGCCGCTCCATTCTCTCAGCATATAGTCCCGCCATCATGGGAATTAACCTTGTGAACCTCCGCTGCACGCCCTCAATAGCAAGAGTCAATGCTGCACTCCCTCAATAGCTGTTAGATACTGACCAAGATGCCCCAACTGCGCTATTTCCACCTGTCTGCATTTGGCCCAGATAGTTCTAAAACATTTCTCTCCATGAACTTGTTCAAATATATTTTAGATGTTGTTATGGTACCTGACTCAACTACCTCTTCCGGCAGCTCGTTCCATATACCCACTACAAAAGTTGCCCTTCGTGTTTGTATTACATCTTTTCCATCTCACCTTAAACCAATGCCCTCACATTCTCGATCCCCCTACTAAGGGTAAAAGACTGAGCATTCACGCTATCATTTTGTTTCATGATATTATACACCTGTAATAGACCAATCTTCAGATTACTGAGTTCCAGGGAGTAAAGTCCTTGACCGCGGGTCCTCGACTACTGAGCTGTATAGAGTTGCCCATTTATTACACGCATCACATGGATCAAATCTACTCAGAATAATTACATCGATAGTACAAAGCCTCACCTGAACTCCAGAAATGCTCTCTTTCTGTTTCTGCTCCATTTTCTGGATCTCTGATGTTTTTTCTGTGAGAGATTTGAAAGAAGATTTCGCCTGATCCTGGGTTTGGATTCAGAGAATAAAAATGTGAGACAATAAAGAAAAGATTAGACAATTATGTGATCAAAATTGATTTGTTTTTACCTTGTAGATTTCAACAGCTTCATCTATCGGCTCGAAGCTGTGAGACATGTGTTCGTGCGCAGACGCGCAAATCAAACAGATCATTTTCTTGTCGGTTTTACAAAACAGTTGCAGTTCTTTCTGATGTTTCTCGCACTGAAGTTTACTTTTCTTCGCTGTGAGATTCGGGCTCAGTGCTCGAGCTTTCTCACACAGTCTAACCAAGGCCCGATTCACCGTGAGGGAGCGGCCTGTAAACTCCTCTCTACATTCCGGGCAGTGGTTTCTCCCCTCCCTGTCCCAACTCTGTGTGATACAGGAGCGGCAGAAGTTGTGCCCACACTCCAGTATAACCGGATCGGTGAAGATATTCTGGCAGATGGAACAAACTACCTCCTCGGTCCAACTCTCGACCGGGTCTTTCGCAGCCATTCCGGCACTTCCTGGTTCAAAGTATTTCCCACTGCGCACGCAGCCGTCTCGGGGGATGAATGTTATTTGGCTGGAAGTGTTCAGCAAAGATCCGCTATAAGATGTTTGGTGTTCAGTGTTCAGTGTCCTGGCCACTCCCAACTAATATCACACGAGGGAGGGGTCAGTTAGACATTAAACCGGCCTGAATATAGACGAAAGCGGAGAGATTGCCTTGGGATTGTCTAAAGCAGGACCGAAAGGGACTGGGACCAGCGCTAACGAGGTGTAACTGAGGCGGCATCTGTTGCATCTGTTGGGCAGTGGAACCCGCCGCCCGCATCTCCGTTCACAGCCCGGGATCAGGATGGAAGTAAACATATTTTAATCCACATCAGTACACTCTTCTCTCACGCTCCAGTCTTCAGGTGCATCTATATTTGGAGAAACCTGGCATCATTTCATATTGAGGATGGTCAGCTTGGAAGTAATTTGTTTCGTTTTGTTCACTCTGCTGTATGAAGAATGTGGACACATTGGTAAGGGTGAGGACAATATTTATGAGGACGTTGCCTGGGCCTGAGGGCCTCACTAGAGGTAGAAGTTGGGCAGACTGGGACCTTATACCCTGGAACGCAGTAGGATGAGGGGTGATCTTATAGAGATGTGTAAGATCATGAATAAAGCCGGCTTAAGGGCCACAATCCAATAGGAACTGGTGGACTCGAGGCATCAACTGGAGGCTGGGGTGCGGTGGCGAGGCAGCGATTTTGTTATCGAACGAGGAATCCGGCAGCACAATCCAGGGGCACAATTTTAAGTATTTCCTCCACTTTAAATACAGTTAATCATCTCAAATGCTTGAAACTAATAAACGGTCTGAAATACGATGACCGCAACACTTTTATTTTGTTTAAGATCCAACTCGCTCAAAGTGGTTGAAGATCAAATGTCCTTGGAATTGTCCGAGCGATCTACTCAGAGGGCAACTAGTGATGTGTAATAAATGCTGGTCTTGCAGCGACATCTACATCCTGAGAAATTGATCAGCTACTTACATTATTTTCTTAATAAGAAGGTTACATTTTGTTTATTAAGAACAGTATTGTATTAACTCATGAAGTTGATGAAAAACAAGTAAATAATAGCACAGTGTATTACTCAAGTTAGACAATCGGGTAGCTCTTGCGGTCTCCCCTGTTCGTTTCTCTCGTCATGCCGAATTGTGTCTCAGTCACCGCCACTGCGGCCACGTCGATGCCGGCCTCCAGCATCGGAATCTGTTCATTCTCTCTGCTCCGGATTCACCATCCCCACGGGCAATGGGTTCACACATCGGCCGATTCTGCAGTATCGGGTTTTACCAGCAGTTGGGGACCCTGGGCCGCGCAGACATTTAGACAGGTGGGAGAGAGACAAAAATAGGTGACGTCTCGGGTCGAGACCCTTCTTCAGTCTCAAGGTCTCGACCCAATACGTCACCTATTCCTTCACTCCATAGATGCTGCCTCACCCGCTGAGTTTCTCCAGCATTTTTCTCTACCTTCGTTTTTTCCCGCATCTGCAGTTCCTTCTTAAACATTTAGACAGCTTGGCATCAGTTGAAAGCGGCACTGCAGCGAACTGAACTGAACATGCATGAGGTTGCGTGCATGAAATTGGTACTAACCTTCTTAACGTGCTACATATGTTTAAACCATGTACTACTCTTTTGAAGTTATACAAGCATGCGATTTGTTTCATGTAACAATTCGCACGACCAATAAAAACGCACAAGAACCTATGCCCCTGTCACACTTAGGAAACCTGAACGGAAACCTCTGGAGACTTTGCGCCCCACCCAAGGTTTTCGTGCGGTTCCCGGAGGTTGCAGGTGGTTGCCGGAGGTTGCCAGTAGTGGAAGCAGGTAGGGAGACTGACAAAAACCTCCGGGAACCGCAGGGAAAACTTGGGTGGGGCGCAAAGTCTCCAGAGGTTTCCGTTCAGTGGGACAGGGGCATAATAGAACCTAATAGAAACGTTTTGTTTATTTGAATTTCGTGCATTGGTGCTTTCAGTGTTTAAATGAAATAAACCCCAAACTGCATGGAATTTAGAGCTTGGTTTTAAAATCTGGTAGAGTGAAAAGCTTTTGTTACGTGCACTCGAATCAGCGGAAAGACAACTCATGATTACAATCGAGCCATTATCATAATCAGGGCCGCCTGCTCCATGATGTTAGGCTGCAGAGCGACCGGAGATATGATCCGGAAAATAATCGCATCTCCGGCAAGGTAAGAGATTGAAAAAAGGTTTCTCCCGACCCTCCCACCCCCCCCCCCCCCCCCCCCCCCCAGAAAACAAACCAGAGAAGATTAACGCACACTTTAAAAACACACTGAATATAACAAAAAAATCGAAACGGCAGACAGACTGTTGTGTGATGCAGATCTGCCAATGAGGTAGATAGTAGTTCAGCACTGCTCTCTGGTTGTGGTAGGATGATTCAGTTGCCTGATAACAGTTGTGGGAAGAAACAGTTCCTGAATCTGGTGGTGCGTGTTTTCACGCTTTCAACAAGCCAATGGGATACAAAATCCGCCTGAAGGTCGGATTCCGACGGCGATTTGTAGAGGATTGAATGAGTATAGAAGCTGGGATGTAATGTTAAAATTGTACAAGGCATTGGTGAGACCAATTCTGGAGTATGGTGTACAATTTTGGTCACCCAATTATAGGAAGGATGTCAACAAAATAGAGAGAGTACAGAGGAGATTTACTAGAATGTTGCCTGGGTTTCAACAACTAAGTTACAGAGATAGGTTGAATAAGTTAGGTCTTTATTCTCTGGAGTGCAGAAGGTTAAGGGGGGACTTGATAGAGGTCTTTAAAATGATGAGAGGGATAGACAGAGTTGATGTGGACAAGCTTTTCCCTTTGAGAATAGGGAAGATTCAAACAAGAGGACATGACTTCAGAATTAAGGGACAGAAGTTTAGGGGTAATATGAGGGGGAACATCTTTACTCAGAGAGTGGTAGCTGTGTGGAATGAGCTTCCAGTGGAAGTGGTGGAGGCAGGTTCGTTGGTATCATTTAAAAATAAATTGCCACAACCAGCTGTGCTGAACGACTATCTATCTTTTTGGTGACCCTCGGACTGTACTTGATGGGACTTTGCTGTCTTTACTTTGCACTGAACATTCTTCCCTTATCGTGTTTCCTTATTCGTGAACATTCTTCCCTTATCGCAGTATAATGTGGATAAATGTGAGGTTATCCAATTTGGTGGCAAAAACGGGAAAGCAGACTATTATCTAAATGGTGGCCGATTGGGAAAGGGGGAGATGCAGCGAGACCTGGGTGTCATGGTACACCAGTCATTGAAGGTAGGCATGCAGGTGCAACAGGCAGTAAAGAAAGCGAATGGTATGTTGGCTTTCATTGCAAAAGGATTTGAGTATAGGAGCAGGGAGGTTCTACTGCAGTTGTACAGGGTCTTGGTGAGACCACACCTGGAGTATTGCGTACAGTTTTGGTCTCCAAATCTGAGGAAGGACATTATTGCCATAGAGGGAGTGCAGAGACGGTTCACCAGACTGATTCCTGGGATGTCAGGACTGTCTTATGAAGAAAGACTGGATAGACTTGGTTTATACTCTCTAGAATTTAGGAGATTGAGAGGGGATCTTATAGAAACTTACAAAATTCTTAAGGGGTTGGACAGGCTAGATGCAGGAAGATTGTTCCCGATGTTAGGGAAGTCCAGAACAAGGGGTCACAGCTTAAGGATAAGGGGGAAATCCTTTAAAACTGAGATGAGAAGAACCTTTTTCACACAGAGAGTGGTGAATCTCTGGAACTCTCTGCCATAGAGGGTAGTTGAGGCCAGTTCATTGGCTATATTTAAGAGGGAGTTAGATGTGGCCCTTGTGGCTAAGGGGATCAGGGGGTATGGAGAGAAGGCAGGTACGGGATACTGAGTTGGATGATCAGCCATGATCATATTGAATGGCGGTGCAGGCTCGAAGGGCCGAACGGCCTACTCCTGCACCTAATTTCTATGTTTCTATGTGTTCCTACACACGGGAAATGGCTTGATTTTCTGCTGACTGGACAGCACGGAACAAGAGCTTTTCACTGTAGCTCGGAACACGTGACAATAAACCAAACTGAACAACTGAACTGACACCTCCATTCAGGGATCACAGCCATCCTTCCGAATGAGACAGAGGTTCACGGTCACCTCATCTACTGCATCCTGTATTCCTGGTGTCGCCTGGTGCACATTTGTGTGAAAGTCCAGAGTCGCCGACCATTTGGCTGGACACTTGCACTCGGTCCGCCAAGGGCTGTCGGATGCCAACCATTTTAACTCCTCTTCCCATGTTGACCGTTCTGTCTGGGCCTCTCCGTTGCCAGAGTGAGGCCACACACAAACAGGAGAAACAGTACCTCATATTCATATGACAATAAACTCACTTGAACTTGAACACATTCCCAACAACATCAATAACAGTTTTTATTTATGTGCAGCGGGACTGACAGGGTGAGGGCAAATTTCGCCCAGAGACTCGGAATGCTAACTCATGTCCTCTCTCCGCAGATCCTGCCTGACCAACTGCGGACCCATCCCAAGCCCACTTGACTATCTCAGCTTTGTCCACCCACACAACAGAGGTCTGGGCTCAGGCAAAAAGGCCTGAATCAGAGATTTTGCAACCCACTTTCTTGTGAGTTGGGAATGCTGATTACAAATCCGGAAGATTATGGAGGATGGAATAGCAACGTTACTTGAGTGAGGAGTGAGAATTATTTACTAACATTGGAGTCAGGAAGACAAGTTGTGTGGCTCGCAGTTGAAGGAGGAGTGTGATTTCGATGCAAACTCAGATTAAGGACATGTAAGAATGTCATTCCTCCGCCTCGGTATATATAACAATTAAAAACTCTTGGCTCTTTCTCTGAGAGCGGCGATTAAAGGGGGGGGGGGGGGGGAGGTGGGGGAGGAGGGTGCCCCCTCCCATTGGTACGGAACATTTGCATTTTTCAGCTTGAAATTGTGCAATATGGTGCATACTGTAGCGAGTCTTATAACTTACACTTGAATGCAATATGTATGCTTTAAATTGGATTGGAGCGTTTTTGAAAGGGGGGAGGCTGTGCGATCACTGATCACTGGCCTTGGGGGTACCCAGTGAGGGAGTGGTGTAACCGAGTGGGGAGAGGGTGTGGAAGAAGGGTAGGAACTTTTTGAAATTTGATGTATTAAAATCTTGTTTTAGTGCACTGTAGAAGTATGATTTCAATGTTTTTTGTATGAAGTATTTTTAAGAGGTAACTTTTTAAGGGGTAACTTTATCCACACAAAAGGTGATGGGTATATGGAACAAGCTGCCAGAGGAGGTAGTTGAGGCAGGGACCATCCCAACATTTAAGAAAAAGTTAGACTGATACATGGATAGGACAGGTTTGGAGGTATGGACCAAAAGCAGGTGGCGTAGCTGGGACATGTTGGCCGGGTGTGGGCAAGTTGTGCCGAAGGGCCTGTTTTCACACTATATCACTCTGTGACTACATTATACCTCCACCATGCATGAATGCTTCAAAATCAAGTGATCGAGTTTTATTGCCATATACTCAAGCATAGAAACATAGAAAATATGTGCAGGAATAGGCCATTCGGCCCTTCGAGCCAGCACTGCCACTCAATATGATCATGGCTATTCATCTAAAATCAGTACCTATGTCCTGTTTTTCCCCATATCCCTTGATGTCGTTAGCCCCAAGAACTAAATGTAACTCTCTCTTGAAAACATCCAGTGAATTGGCCTGCACTGCCTTCTGTGGCAGAGAATTCCACAGATTCACAACTCCCTACATGAAGAAAGTTTGTCCTCATCTCAGTCCTAACTGCACCCCCCCCCCCCCCTTTATTCTTAAAGTGTGACCCATGGTTCTGAACATCGGGAACATTTTTCCTGCAGTTACAGTAAGTGAAAATCTAGCAGGATGCTTTCTCCAACCACCCCCATTTGAAGTCCACTATCTTCCACCGTTTCTACCCAGTGCTTGGTACTTACTTCCAGCAGCCACTGGTTGTCCTCCAGGATGCACCGAGCCGCAGCCTGATCCATGCCGGTCACCTGGGCAAATTCGATACAGACTCTCTCTCTCTCTCTCCTCCCTCTCTTCAGCTCTCTCTCCTCTCAAGCCCCCCACCCCCCCTCTCTCTCCTCCTCTATCTCTCTCTCTCTCTCTCTCCCCCTCTCTCTCCCCCTCTCCCTCCCGTCTCTCTCTCTCCCCCTTCCCTCTCTCTCTCTCTCTCCCACTCTCTCTCTTTCCCCCCTCTCCCCGCCTCTCTCTTACACCCTCTCTCCTATCTCTCTCCCCTCTCCATCTCTCTCCCCCTCTCTCCCCTCTTTCCCCTCTCTTCCCCTCTCTTTCTTCTCTCTCCCCTCTTCTCTCTCCCCCGCGCTTCCCCCAACCTTTCTCCCTCCCTCTCTAACTCTCCCCTCTCTCTCTTTCTCTCTCTCTCTGTCTCTCTCTCTCTCCCCCCTCTCTCTTCCCCCTCTCTCTCCTCCCTCTCTTCCTCCACACACACGCTCCTACCTCACTCTTCCCCTTCTCCCTCTCTTCTTCCCCCCTCTGTCTCTATCTCTTTTTCCCTCCTTGTCACTCCCCCTTGCCTCTCTCTCTTTCCTCTGTCTCTTCTCTTTTTCTTGTCTTTATCTCCTCTTCCCCCGTCTCCCTCTCTCTTTTACCACCCCTCTCTCCCACTTCTCTCCCCTACCCCCTCCTCCCTCCACCCTCCTCTCTCTTCCCTCTTTCTTCCCTCTCACCTCCCTCACTCCCCCCCTCTCCCCCCTCCCTATTCTCTCTCTCCATTCACCCCCCCCCCCCGTCTCTCTCCCTCTCTCTCTCTCTCTCACCCCCTCTCTCTCTCTCTCTCCCATTGTCTCCCTGCCTCCTTCCCCTCTCTCTCTCTCTCCACCTCCCTTTGAGAGTCTGTCCCTTCGGCACAGAGACTCTCGCAGCCAACGATCCTATAGCAAAGCTTTGCTATAAGATCTTTGCTCGCAGCAGCGGCAGCGGCTTGCACTGTCCGGAGCGCTCCATGGCCAGAGCTGCAGCGAGTGACACGCCGGCCCCGGCAAACACTCGTCCGTCCCGGCTCCCTGCATCTGTTCCGGCCGCTGGTTCTGCTCCCATCCCTCCCGCAGCCCCGGCTCTCCAACACACGCGGATCATGCAGTTTATCCGAGTTTTGACATTTTTGTTGATCACAAAATTTCTCACCACTGAATGTGAGAAATTTCTAATGAGCGTGATAGTTTGCTTGAGGGCGTGAGTCTCGCGCTCAAAGCGTGAGAGTTAGCAGCAAAGATCTTATAACGAAGCAAGATAGGCTACTCCTGCTAAATGCAATGGACTAACGTGTAGTACGCTATGGATCTTTGGTTAGCAGCCCTGATGAATGTACGCGTTCTTACATTGTTACATATTAATTGTCTTACATTAATAACATATACCGGAAGTTACGGATGTCCTCCAGATGGATTGAGCGGCTCCGTGCGTCAAGCCCTATGACCCAGTGACCTTACGTGCAACCCCCCTATTAACAACTCATGACTATTTCTCTCTCTTGGGCTGAGGGCGTCGAGTAAAATTTCACCTGATGGATTGGGTGAAAAAGGGGAAGAAACAGGTAGATAATCAGAGAGAAAAACATGTAAAAGGGGTTGGTTCATTGAAATCAAATCCACTTACAATATTGTTGGTCAGTAGATTAATAAAACATATATATTTAGTACCCTGTTGTTGTAGTTGGATAATTCACACGACCAGTAACATTCATAAGAACCGAATAAAAAGATTGTGTTTATTCGAATTATGTGCTTGATGCTTCTAATACTCCAATTGAAATAAACCCAAATCGGTGTGGACAGAAAAGCTTCACAGTCTGTGAATGTTCCTTTCTTTTTTTTTAAATCTTTTTATTGTTTTTTCCCCCAAAAAGCCCAAAAATAAAACATAAAAAAACAGCAAAAAGAATAATGATAAATGAATGAATAAATGACTGAATGATTGAATGAATGCACAATGACTGAATGAATGAATGAATGCATGAATGAATCTCTTTATTGTCATTGCACATGGTACAACGAAATTTAAAAGTCAAACCCACGGTGTGATTCACAAGAGCAATTTTAAATATATAAGAAAAGGTAAAAATATACACATATAACAAAAAAAAAATTACAGATAAATAACAATAGCAGCTGAGGTAGAACCATTCAGTTGAATGTGGGTGTTATTTCTTATTTTGCATTATTAAGTTCACATATGGTTATGGGGTAGAAGCTGTCTCTGAGTCTGTTTCTGTGAGTTTTGAAAGACCTGTACCGTCTGCCAGAGGGCAGCAGGTGGAACAGGTTGTGTCCAGGGTGGGAAGAGTCCTTCAGGGTGTTGGCTGCAGAGCTGAAGATGTCCTTCAGGGAGGGCAGTGGGCAGCCAATGATTTTTTGTGCGGTGTTGATGACCCTTTGAAGGGCTCTCCTGTCCGCTGCAGAGCAGCTGGCATACCATGTGTTTATACAGTACGCCAGCACACTCTCGATGGAGCAGCGGTAGAAGGACACCAGCAGCTTCTCCTCCAGGTTGTTTTTCCTGAGGATCCTCAGAAAGTAGAGTCGCTGCTGGGCCTTCTTGACTGCTGTGTTGGTGTTTGTAGTCCAGGAGAGATCCTCCGTAATTTGTGTGCCCAGGAATCTGAAGTCTGAGATCCTTTCCACACAGTCCCCATTGATGAATAGGGGTTTGGGGTTGCACTGTTCTTACGGAAGTCTATGATAATTTCCTTTGTTTTTGTGGTGTTTAGGATGAGGTTGTTTTCTGAACACCACGCTGCCAGGCTTTGGACTTCCTCCCTGTAGGCTGTCTCATCTCCTCCTGAGATGCGTCCAACCACAGTCGTGTCGTCTGCAAACATTTTTTTTATTTTTTATTTATTTTTAATTTTTATTAGAAGTACGGTAAATTACAATACTACACAACACATATGTCTTAATACATTTTTTGTACCGCTTCATTTTTTGAGCTTTAAGGAAGAAAAAGATACAAGTAAAGAAAGTGCGCAAGAGTCGTGAAGGTGCAGGAGAGTGGTGAGAAAAGAAAGCCCCTTAGAAAAGAAGTTAGAGAAGGAAGTAAAGAAAGAAAGTAGACCCTAGAAAAGAAGGAAAAAGAAAGGAGAAACAATCGCTCTATTATAACATTAAACTCCGCAGAAAGGGGAGCACCAACCAAGTCTGTTTTTGTTGTTTCTTTTTACCCCCCAGATCCTGGCACCTTTTATTTATTTATTTATCTATTTATTTTTTTATTTTTTTATTTATTTTTAAGATTACTATTGCACCTTATGCTTGTTATAGTTCCAAAAACGTAGACCACATCTTTTGGAAGTGGTCTGCTTTGCCTGCTAAGAGGAATCAAACTTGACGATGGTGATAAACATAACAATGATATTGATACTTAGGGATCAGGATAACATTAATAACAGGTATAACCTAATATGAGACCAGTGTCAAAATACACTATGAATATAGACTCCCGGTGTCTATGTAAATATATTTAAATCTTTAAAAGGAAACTTATAAATGTAAAAAAAACACAAAGATAAAAAGACAAAAAGAAAAAGAAAAAAGGAAAAAACAAAACCCTCCTAAACTAAAGGAAAACAATTTATAACAATAAAATAAGAATAAAAATAAAATAAATAAAAAAACAAAGCAAAGCAAAACCGAATCTGAACTGAGAATTTCAACAATATATGTCTGTTTGTCGTCAAGTCCGTTCCACACTATAGAGGTAAAATAATTTTTATAACGGTTGAAGAGGGAGCAATTTATGTTGTATGAAAGTGTTCAATAAATGTTCCCCAAGTCTTATCAAATTTAACCAAGGGTTCAACAGTGTAACTCCTGATTTTTTTTTTTCTAAATTTAAATATGATATTGTTTCAGAATACCACTGGAGTGTAGTCGGAAGGTTGTAGTCTTTCCATTAAAATAGAATAGATCTTCTGGCGATTAATGTGGTAAAAGCAATCAACCGATGGGTGGAGCGGGACAAATGAATAGAATCTAACATTGGTAGCCCAAAAATTGCAGTAATAGGATGAGGTTGTAAATCTATACCTAATACTACAGAAATAGTATCAAAAATTTATTTCCAATATTTTTCCAAAAGAGGGCAGGACCAAAACATATGGGTCAGTGAGGCCACTTCAGAGTTACATCTGTCACAGGTAGGATTTATATAAAAACGAGCTAACTTATGTTTTAATATATGAGCTCTGTGAACCACGTTGAAAATGTATCAAAGCGTGTCTTGCACACATTGAAGAGGTATTAACTAATTGAAGAATACTCTTCCATTTCTCTATAAAGAAATTTGGAGTTCTCTTTCCCAGCCATTGTTAATGTAATGAAATGTATCTATTTGTAATTTGAAAATCAACTCATAAATAGTCATTATTAATCCTTTTTGATAAGGGTTCAACTGCAAAAAAAAAATAAAAAATTTCAGATTGATGTGGTCGCGGAAAAAGTGGTAGAGTAGCCTTCAAAAAATGTCTAATCTGTAAATATCTTTAAAAAATTGAATTAGGTAAGTTATATTTATTGGAGAGTTGTTTGAAAGACATAAAACAACCGTCCAAAAACAAATCAGGAAAAGCTATTAATCCCATCCTCTTCCATAACAAAAATACTTGATCAGTACTAGATGGTTGGAAGAGAAAATTGGATAAAATTGGACTCGATAAGATAAAATCATTTAGTCCAAAAAACTTACGAAATTGAAACATTATTCAGAACGTATGTCTTATTATTGGGTTAGTCGTATATTTATTAAATCTCGTAATTGTAAAAGGTAACGAGGCTCCTAGAATAGAAGCCAATGATGGCCCTTGTAAGGAACCACGTTCTAGGTTTATCCATCCTGGGCATTGTGTATCTTCTAAATCTTTTGTCCAAAATGTTAAATATACGAACATTGACTGCCCAATAGTAGAGTCAAAGGTTCGGCAGTGCCAAACCACCATCTTTTTTTGATTTCTGTAAGTATTTTTTACCTAGTCTGGGATTTTTATTCTGCCATATATATGAAGAAATTTGGAGTCTATAATATCATTGAAAGAATTGGCAATAAAAATTGGTATCGTCTGAAATAAATACAGAAATTTAAGTAAAATGAATATTTTAATAGCATTGATTCAGCCAATTAAGGATAAGGACATTGGTGGCCATTTAGTAAACTGATGTTTAATATGGTCAATTAAAGGCATACAATTATATTAATTAAATAAATCCTTGTGTTTCTTGGTGATCTTAATACGTAAATAAATAAAACTTTTGGTAGTCAATCTAAATGGAAAATGTCCATAATTAAAAACAAGATTATTTAATGGAAAAAGCTCACTCTTACTAAGATTTAGCGTATAACCAGACAAACTACTAAATTGATTAAATAATGCTACTATTGCCTGAATAGATTTCTCAGGGTGAGAAATACATAATAACAGATCATCTGCATAAAGAGATAGCTTATGTGTCTTATTCCCGCAGACAATACCAAAAACATTAGGGGATTCCGTAATAGCAATGGCTAAAGGCTGTGTGGAGGTCATACGAAGCACTTAACAGACACTTTGAGAATGCTGCAGGAGACCAAACAAGAAACGGCAAAGAGAGGCAAACCTACAGAGGCCTGGCACGTCGTATGCAAAGCAAGGAATTTCTTTGTGACCTTAGACTCATGTATGATGCACTATCTGAACTTTCAAACCTGTCCCAGCAATTACAGGCCCATTCAATCACACTTTTAAGAGCAGAACAGCTGCTGAAGCGCACCATCCGAGTGCTGGCATCATTTAAAGATTCTCCAGGAGAGAAATTGGAGGAAGCATTGAAAGCACAGGCTTTGGGACAGTTTGGATCAGTGTCCCTGGAGTCAAATGCTAAGCTCATGCCGATCAATACAAAGCAGTTCCTACAAAGTCTGATCAACAACATGGAGAAGCAGCTCTCATTTAAGGATGAAATTCGACATGATCTCAGCATTCTGGATTCAAGCACCTGGCCATCAACACCTGGCATACGGCACGGTGAGTCACAGGTAAAACGACTGTGCAGGCGATTCAATCTTTGTCAAGAACAAGCTGTCAATGGAATGAGAGATTTCATCGAGCACCCAGAGAGTGAACCTGAATGCCTCAAACCACTCATCCACTGCATGCAGACCATCCCTTGCAGCACCGCAGAGTGTGAAAGGGGCTTCAGTCTGATGAATATTGTGTACACAGACCAAAGATCTAGAATGTTGTTGTCTAGTGTCAGCAATTTGATGATGATCAGCATCAAAGCCTTTTTGAGCCAAGCAAATATGTATCAACATGGTTACGAAGCCATCGCTCTGCCACGCAAGCAAGAAGGCAGAGCACACCTCAGATGCCTGAGTACAAGCAAATTTGGAAAGTTTTGTAAACTAGCAGGCTACTACATTTAAAGTGAAAAACAATTGTTGACAAAATCCCTTTTAGTGGAATACAAACACTTTTCCATACCTGCTACAGTAGCAAGTATGGACAAGTGTTTGTATTCCACTAAATATCCCTCATGTAACTGTGTATTCACTTTTGTTTGTTACTTTTTTACAATGAAGGGATTGTGGTGTTTGTTTTATTTTGCATGGGTCATGCGCCCTCCGCTGGTCGTTTTTGCGGATGTACTGTTTTTCTTCTCTGTTAAACACTGAACAGATGTTATTTGCATAGGACTTACTGTGATTGAAAACGTGTATTTTGTGATGCTGTGTGATTGCTGTATTAAGTATGAGTGTGAGATGTCTTAGAACAGTTGCTGATATGTTTTATTTATTTTAATTTATTATTTAAGTATTTTTGTATGGGTAACAATTCTAAAGAACATGTTTTTATTTTGTATTTTTGCATTTATTGTTTCTTTTATAGGGTATTTTATTTTATTGAGTTGTAATTGTTTCTGACAAATGACTAACTCTGCTTTTTTCTTGTCTCAAAACTCTAAACAGAGCATGCAGCAGCAGCAGCAATAAATGTCCTGTGCAAAAGACTCAAGTATCCCGTCGTCTCCTTAGCACATTAGTACTGAGGCCAGGCCGATTACATATACAGTAGTACAGTGCTTATATAGCCAACAGTTATTTATTTATTGATGTTTTATAGTTTATTTGATGCTAGTGCCTAATGGTGATTTTAATTTGACTGTTTATTGTCCTAGAAACTGATGACAATATCGAGTGTTGAATAATCTCAATTACTTATGGTGGTTGTAGGCTACTGTATGCGACAGTGAGTGTGGCGTAGTTTATAGGACGGGTGTGGAAGAGGCTAGGAGGGAATCATCACAGTATACCCACTACAAAAAACTAGACTACACCACTGACCATAGCGGACAGGAAGGCACTACAACGGGTGGTGAAAACCGCTCAGTACATCATCGGTGCCCCGCTCCCTGCCATGGATGCCCTCCACCGAAAACGGTGTCTGAGACGGGCCAGGAAGATCATCAAAGACCCCTCCCACCCCAACCATGGACTGTTTGCCCTCCTCCCATCAGGGAGGCGGTGCAGGAGCCTCAGGTCTCGTACTAGTAGGATGAGGAACAGCTTCTACAACAACACTATCACATTGCTGAACGGAGTCCCGCCGATAGATTTCTCCAGTCTCTCCGTCCACATTGTTTGCTTATTCTGTATTTTTATTTCTATATTGCACTATTTCTACAGACTGATGCTAAACTGCATTTCGTTATACCCATACTTGTATTTGTGCAATGACATTAAAGTTGAATTGAATTGAATTGAATTCTACCAAGCATTGAAATGGGAAGTGTTTTCCAATACTGAATATTCTTGTGTAGTTTATTCAGTAAGGGTGGAAAATTTAGTTTAAATAACGAGGTATATAATAATAATAATAATAAATTTTATTTATGGGCGCCTTTCAAGAGTCTCAAGGACACCTTACAAAAATTTAGCAAGTAGAGGGAAAACATGTAAGCGGAATGAAATAAATAGTAGAGACATAACTAGTACACAAATTAAGGACAGAATTCAATTCAAAACACAATAATATGTCTTAATATGTCTTAGTTACGTAGATTCCTAAATATTTAATTTATCTTTAACTATTTTAAAAGGGGATTGTTGTAATGTATGTAAATTGAGTTTTGTTATTGGCATGATTTTGCTTTTATTCCAATTAATTCTATAACCTGAGAAATGACCAAATTGAGATTAGATTTAATAGATTTGGAATACTAGTTTCTAACTTTGTAATATATATATATTACATCATCTGTATCTAAAGATTTTATTCCTTGTGTCTTTACTGTTATACCCGTGTATTTCTGGGTGGGCTCGTTCTGCTAATGGTTCAATTGCAAGAGCAAATAATAGTGACAAGAGTGAACATCCTTGTCTACAACCTCTAGAAAGATTAAATTTAGTTGATAACATTTGGTTTGTTAATATTCTAGCTGTTGGATTAGAGTATAACAATTTAACTCATGAACAGTACTTCTCTCTCAGTTGAAATTTTACCTGATCAAATGCTTTTTCAGCATCTAATGAAATAGTTGCTAGATCTACATTAGAAATTCCATTTGAATATAGGGAATTGAAAAGTCTTCTCAGATTATAAAATTAAACTTTTGGAATAAAACCTGTTTGGTCGGGGTATTTAATTTGTTAATCACTAAGCTCAATCTATGAGATAGGATTTCGGTTAATATTTTCTGATCAGTATTTAAGAGAGCTATTGCTCTATATGAACCTGGGTCTTCAAGATCCTTATCAGTTTTTGGTATAAGTGTGATTGTAGATTCATTTAGAGTTTCTGGAAGGTTCTGTTGAGTGTAAGCGTATTTGTACAGTGTCTGTAGAAGTGGAGAAATCAGATCATAATTTTTTTAATAAAATTCAGAACTTAGACCATCAGGACCTGCGGCCTGAGTAACGATTTTTAATAAAACCAGTCTGATCTTCAGAGATAATTTGCGGTAAAACCTTCATTGAATTAAATGAAAAAATTGCCTTCTGTATTTCTTCTTCCATGATGGGTTCATCTAACAACAGAGGTTCATTATATGGTAAATTTGGTAAGTTCAATTTCTTTAAAAACTCATGCATTATAATGGAATCAGTAGGACAATCTGATTGGTATAGGGAGGAATAAAATTCCTGAAAGGATTTATTAATTACGTCATGGTCTACAGTTACTGTACCATCCCGTTTACTCACTTTAGTAATCTGATGATTGGCCGACATTGCTTTCAATTGATTAGAGTAATTTAATAGATTTTTCGCCATGTATATAAAATTTACTTTTGGTTTTAAGTAACTGGTTCTCAATCGGTCATACTAATAACAAATCATGTCTCAATCGAAGTTCAACTCTATTCTTATAGAGCTCTAATCTAGGAACTTTTGAATATTTTTTATCAATTTCTTTAATCTCGTCAGATATGTACGTATTTCTTTATGTGTTTGTTTTTTTTAAACCCGCGGAGTAGGAAATAATTTGTCCACGAATATATGCCTCAAAAGCATCCCAGACTACACTCTGAAGAAGGGTTTCGGCCCGAAACGTTGCCTATTTCCTTCGCCCCATAGATGCTGCTGCACCCGCTGAGTTTCTCCAGCTTTTTTTGTATCCCAGACTACTATTGGATATCTCTTCAGTAGAGCTTGTCAAGAAGTAAAAAGCAATCTGATCTTTCATAAAATTAATAAAGTTTAAGTCTTGAAGCAAAGTAGCCTTAAAGAAAGACTGGATAGACTTGGTTTATACTCTCTAGAATTTAGGAGATTGAGAGGGGATCTTATAGAAACTTACAAAATTCTTAAGGCGGTTGGACAGGCTAGATGCAGGAAGATTGTTCCCGATGTTGGGGAAGTCCAGGACAAGGGGTCACAGCTTAATGATAAGGGGGAAATCCTTTAAAACTGAGATGAGAAAAACTTTTTTCACACAGAGAGTGGTGAATCTCTGGAACTCTCTGCCACAGAGGGTAGTTGAAGCCAGTTCATTGGCTATATTTAAGAGGGAGTTCGATGTGGCCCTTGTGGCTTAAGGGGATCAGGGGGTATGGAGAGAAGGCAGGTACGGGATACTGAGTTGGATGATCAGCCATGATCATATTGAATGGCGGTGCAGGCTCGAAGGGCCGAATGGCCTACTCCTGCACCTCATTTCTATGTTTCTATGTTTCTAAATCGCCATTGTTTAGCACTAAACTTGGAATCAGGTAGTTTGATTGATAGTTTCAATGGTGCGTGGTCAGAAATAGCAATTGCATCATACTCACATGCAGTGACCGATGGAAATCGCCAAGAATCTAGTATAAAATTGTCGATTCTAGAATAACTATGACAAACATGAGAGAAAAATAAAAATTCTTTGTCATTTAGGTGTAAGAATATCCAAGTTTCTAACATTCCCGAGTCGAGTAAAAAATAATGAATAAAAGTAGCTGATTTATTTGGAAGCACATGATCAGATGTAGATCTGTCAATCGTGGGATTCAGACAGCCGTTGAAATCTCCACCCATTATTAAAAAGTGTTAATTTAAATTAGGAAATTAATTGTTCTTTATGTCCACCTCATCGTCTATATCTCTCGTTTTCCTTCTCTCTAACCAGTCGGAAAAGAAGGGTCTTGACCCGAATCGTTACCTGTTCCTTCTCTCCAGAGATGCTGCCTGTCCCACTGAGTTGATGTAGCTGTATAGTGGGTCCAGAGATGCTGCCTGTCCCACTGAGTTGATGCAGCTGTATAGTGGGTCCAGAGATGCTGCCTGTCCCACTGAGTTGATGCAGCTGCATAGTGGGTTCAGACACTTGAGGGCATCGTTCACAGGGCCACACAGAGGGAGCTCCGCGCCGTGGGAACAAGTACTGGGCATGTTGCCAATTATAAGGAGACCGTTCGTACCTGGATTATTCTGGAGTTTGCATCCATCCGTGTATCTCATCTCCACTTTCCCCGCTTCTGTTCGGCACCATTTTATGCCGATCCCGGGCACTTTCTGCTGGGCTGGAAACTGATCTGAGGCCAACATTCACTGGGCAGTAAGTTCACAAATTATAGATGAATTAGGCCATTTGGCCCATCGAGTCCACTCCGTCATTCAATCATGGCTGATCTCTGCCTCCTAATCCCATTCTCATTCTCCTGGCCCCTCCCCATGACACTTGACACCCATTCTAATCAAGAATGTGCCCATCTCTGCTTTAAAGCGGGGTCGGGGAGATGGGGTTGGGGGTGAGTGGCACTGACTGCTGGGGGGCATTTTGCCATCTGTCCCTGGCACAGTGTGTGAAATCCCCAGAGGGTGCAAGCTGTGGGAACCCCAGCAATGGGGGCTACAAGAGGGGCAGGGAGGGGGGGATGCAGGGGTGTGGAGATGAGAGTGGTTGTGGACACCGTAAACTGATGCGTAAAAGGACACAAAGTGCTGGAGTAACTCAGCGGGTCAGGCAGCATCTCTGGAGAACGTGGACAAGTACAAAGTGCTGGAATAACTCAGTGGGTCAGGCAGCATCTGTGGAGAACGTGGAGGGGTGAGGAATGTATGAAGTATAGGGAGATTTCACGGCAGTCGGGTCACGACCCCATGACCCGCACTGTTGCTACGCTACTCCAAATGGATTACACGCGATGTACTGCAGGTAGGCACTTACCATTGTTTCCAGCGTAGCGGGGCCGTTAAAACCCGCTGAAATTGTCCATTTTTGTGCTGTAAATAATTATGGAAATCGGGATAAGAGTGAGAGACATTTAGCCTACTTCAGAATTCCCAAAGTGAGGAGAAATGACGGTAGATAGAAACGAGAGCTGAAGGGGACAACCACAGCCAGAGTGCTTGGCGAATATTGGCCGTTTGCTCACTGCATTTCATCAACTAAGGCATTATTTGTGTTTTTTCATGATTCCTTTGGCATCTACAAAGTTTCAGAAATGATAAATCTGGCTGTAATTTTTTCAATCGCCCATGGTTCTCGTGGGTTTTTACATACAAACTGAAAACCAACCTGAAGAAAAATTTACAGCCAAATTTATCACTTCTGAGAATTTTTAGATGCCAAAGGAATCAAGAAAAAACACAAATAATGCCTTACTTGATGAAATGCAGTGAGCAAACGTGATAATTCCCAATATTTTCAATGTTTACCAAGCACTTTAGCTGCTGTAGTCCCTTCAGTTCTCGCTTCTCTTTACCTTAATTTTGCTTCACGTTTGGAATTCTAAAGTTGGGTACATGTCTCTCACACTTACCCCGACTCCCACAATTTTTTTCAGCGCAAAAATTCAACATTTTGGCGGTTTTTAACAGGTAGGAAAGTACGTGTTTCTAGCATTAATAACATATACCGGAAGTGACGGATATCTTCCAATTGGATTTAGCGGCTCCGTGGGTCGAGCCCTATGACCCAGTGACCTTCCGTGCAACCCCCCTATATGAAATGTGACAGTGTGTGTGTCAGAGTCTACATGCCTGTGATGTGCCGCCAGTCTACATGGCTGTGATGAGCCGCCAGTCTACATGCCTGTGATGTGCCGCCAGTTTAGACCTGTGATGAGCCGTCAGTCTAGACCTGTGATGAGCCGCCAGTCTAGACCTGTGATGAGCCGCCAGTCTAGACCTGTGATGAGCCGCCAGTCTAGACCTGTGATGAGCCGCCAGTCTAGACCTGTGATGAGCCACCAGTCTAGACCTGTGATGAGCCACCAGTCTAGACCTGTGATGAGCCACCAGTCTAGACCTGTGATGAGCCACCAGTCTAGACCTGTGATGAGCCGCCAGTCTAGACCTGTGATGAGCCGCCAGTCTAGACCTGTGATGAGCCGCCAGTCTAGACCTGTGATGAGCCGCCAGTCTAGACCTGTGATGAGCCGCCAGCAGCAACAATGACACAGACGAAGGTACACAAAATGCTGGAGAAAGTCAGCGGGTGCAGCAGCATCTATGGAGCGAAGGAAATTACCAAAGACCCTATAGCAGATGTAGGATGTTTGGAAATGACAGAGACCAGGCTGCAACCAAAGATCCTATATAATCTTTGGCTGCAACTGAATATCAAACAGGGTCACGTGTGAGGAGGCGGCTCCGATTGGCGGAGGGCGCTGTCTGTCCGAGGGGCGGGGCTACGGCTCGACCAATAGGACGCGGCTCTGATTGGCCGGAGGTTATGAGGGGGCGGGACTGTTTCCCATTGGCCGCTGGCGCTGCCCGTCAGTGGAGGGGGCGGGACCTAATGCCCGGTCACGTGAGGCGGGACGGGAGGAAGGAGCGCCAAAGATCTACTCCGCTATAGGATCATTGAGCGAGGGAGGGAGGAGTTTGGAGGAGGGAGGAGGGAGGATCCTATAGGAGGGAGGACGTGTGAGGAGGAGGAGGGAGGAGGGCGGGTCCGAGGGGCGGGGAGGCTCGACCAATAGGAGGATTGGCCGGAGGGAGGCCCCGCTCAGCGCCGCGGCGGGAGCTCAGGCAAGACCATGCCCGCCGCCGCCGCCGCCGCCGCCGCTCGCTCGGAGCAAAGATCCCCGCGCGTCCATCCTGCGGCCAGTGACCCGAGGAGCCGGAGCCCGAGACCGGCGGGCGGTGAGGAACGGGGGGGGGGATGTGAGTGAGTGAGTGAGCGAGTGAGTGAGGAAGGAGAGGATGTCTGGGCGCTCTCTGGTCCTCCGAGTGCGTCTCTGGTCCTCCGAGTGCAGCGTCTCTGGTCCTCCGAGTGCAGCGTCTCTGGTCCTCCGAGTGCAGCGTCTCTGGTCCTCCGAGTGCAGCGGCTATCTCTGGTCCTCCGAGTGCAGCGTCTCTGGTCCTCCGAGTGCAGCGCCACCTGGCGGCGGGAGGAGGGTTGAGTTTAGTTTATTGTCACGTAAACCGAGGTCGAGTGAAAAGCTTTGATGTTGTTGCTAACACGTCAGCAGAAAGACAACACGTGATTACAATCAGTCTGAAGAAGGGTTTCGGCCCGAAACGTTACCTATCTCCTTCGCTCCATAGATGCTGCTGCACCCGCTGAGTTTCTCTGGCATTTTTGTGTACGTGATTACAATCGATCCGTCCACAGTGTACGGATACGGGATGAAGAGAATAACATTGAGTGTAAGACTTGTGTGACTCGAATGCGGAGACAAGGTTTCTCCCTGTATAAGGTCAAAAGTGATAGCAGCAGAATTAGGCCATTCAGCCCATCAAGTCTACGCTGCCATGGCTGATCTATTTCTTCCTCTTAACCCCATTCTCCTGCCTTCTCCCCTACTCGGTACACGGAAGCATACATATTAGCCAGAAAAAGCAGCCTACCAGGGGACTGGGAGAAATTCAGAGTCCAGCAGAGGAGGACAAAGGGCTTAATTAGGAAAGGGAAAATAGAATATGAAAGAAAACTGGCAGGGAACATAGAAACTGACTGCAAAAGTGTTTATAGATATGTGAAGAGGAAAAGATTAGTTAAAACAAATGTAGGTCCCTTGCAGTCAGAAACAGGCAAATTGATCATTCGGAACAAGGACATGGCAGACCAATTGAATAACTACTTTGGTTCTGTCTTCACTAAGGAAGACATAAATAATCTGCCGGCAATAGCAAGGGACCGGGGGTTAAATAAGATGGAGGAACTGAGTGAAATCCAGGTAAGCCGAGAAGTGGTGTTAGGTAAATTGAATGAATTAAAGGCAGATAAACCCCCAGGGCCAAATAAATTGCATCCCAGAGTACTGAAGGAAGTAGCCGCAGAAATAGCGGATGCATTAGTGATAATTTTTCAAAAGCCTTTAGATTCTGGAGTACTTCCTGAGGATTGGAGGGGAGCTAATGTAACCCAACTTTTTAAAAAGGGAGGGAGAGAGAAAACGGAATTACAGACATCGGTATTGGGGAAAATGCTGGAGTCAATTATTAAAGATGGGATAGCAACACATTTGGAAAGTGGTGAATTCATTGCACAAAGTCAGCATGGATTTATGAAAGGTAAATCATGTCTGACGAATCTTATAGAATTTTTCGAGGATGTAACTAGTAGAGTGGATAAGGGAGAATCAGTGGATGTGTTATATCTGGACTTTCAGAAGGCTTTCGACCAGGTTCCACATAAGAGATTAGTATGCAAACTTAAAGCACAAGGTATTGGGGGTTCAGTATTCATGTGGATAGAGAATGGCTGGCAGACAGGAAGCAAAGAGGAGTTAACGGGTCCTTTTCAGAATGGCAGGCAGTGACTAGTGGGGTACCGCAAGGCTCAGTGCTGGGACCCCAGCTATTTACAATATATATTAATGATCTGGATGAGGGAATTGAATGCAACATTGCCAAGTTTGCAGATAACACGAAGCTGGGGGGCAGTGTTAGCTGTGAGGAGGATGCTAGGAGGCTGCAAGGTGACTTGGATAGGTTGGGTGAGTGGGCAAATATATGGCAGATGCAGTATAATGTGGATAAATGTGAGGTTATCCACTTTGGTGGCAAAAACAAGAAAGTAGACTATTATCTGAATGGTGGCCGATTAGGAAAAGGGGAGATGCAACGAGACCTGGGTGTCATGGTACACCAGTCATTGAAAGTAGGCAAGCAGGTGTAGTAGGCAGTGAAGAAAGCGAATGGTATGCTGGCATTCGTAGCAAAAGGATTTGAGTATAAGAGCAGGGTGGTTCTGAAGTTGTACAGGGTCTTGGTGAGACCACACCTGGAGTATTGCGTACAGTTTTGGTCTCCTATTCTGAGGAAGGACATTCTTGCCATAGAGGGAGTACAGAGAAGGTTCACCAGACTGATTCCTGGGATGGCAGGACTTTCATATGAAGAAAGACTGGATCAACTCGGCTTGTACATGCTAGAATTTAAAGGATTGAGGGGGGATCTTGTAGAAACTTACAACATTCTTAAGGGGTTGGACAGGCTAGATGCAGGAAGATTATTCCCGATGTTGGGGAAGTCCAGAACAAGGTGTCACAGTTTAAGGATAAGAGGGAAGTCTTTTCGGACCGATGAGAAAATCATTGTTTACACAGAGAGTGGTGCTTCTGTGGAATTCTCTGCCACAGAAGGTAGTTGAGGCCAGTTCATTGGCTATATTTAAGAGGGAGTTAGATGTGGCCCTTGTGGCTAAAGGGATCACGATCAGGGGGTATGGAGAGAAGGCAGGTACAGGATACTGAGTTGGATGATCAGCCATGATCATATTGAATGGCGGTGCAGGCTCGAAGGGCTGAATGGCCTACTCCTGCACCTATTTTCTATGTTTCTATGTTAATGAGCCAATATTAGGAGAAGGGGAGGTGCAACGAGATCTGTGTGTCCCTGTACATCAGTCACTGAAAGTACACATGGATGTACAGCAGGCAGTAAAGGAAGCTAATGGCATGTTGGCCTTCATTGCGAGAGGATTTGAGTTTAGGAGCAAGGAGGTCCTAAGGCAGTTGTACGGGGCCCTGATGAGACTGGTATTTTGTGCAAGTTTGGTCTCCTAATTTGAGGAAGGACATTCTTGCTATTGAGGGAGTGAAGCGTAGGTTCACAAGGTTAATTCCCGCAGGTGGACAAAAATGCTGGAGAAACTCAGCAAGTGAGGCAGCATCTTTGGTATGAAGGAATTCCTTCGCTCCATAGATGCTGCCTCACAAGCTGAATTTTTCATGCATTTTTGTCTACCTTCGATTTTTCCAGTATCTGCATATCTTACTTAAAGAGGTTAATTCCCGGGATGGCTGGACTGACATATAATTAAAAAATGGATCGACTGGGCTTGCATTTGCTGGAATTTAGAAGGAAGAGAGGGGATCTTGTAGAAACATATAAAATTATTAAAGGATTGGACAGGGTAGATGCCGAAATCATGGCCTGGTGTTGGTGGAACCCACAACCAGCGGTCACAGTTTAAGAATAAGTGGTAGGCCATTTAGGACTGAGGTGAAGAAAAACTTTTTCACACAGAGAGTTGTAAATCTGTGGAATTCTCTGCCTCAGAATTCTCTCCTAGAAACCCACTGACTCTCATGGCTATCTGCACTACACTTCTTCCGACCCTACTTCCTGTAAGGACTCTATCCCCTACTCCCAATTCCTCCGTCTCCGCCGCATCTGCACCCAGGCATTGGAGATGTCCTCATTCTTTAGAGAAAGGGGGTTCCCCTCTTCGGCTGTAGATGAGGCTCTCACCAGGGTCTCCTCTATATCCCGTAGCTCTCATCTGCTGTCATTCCCCATCCCCCCACTCGTAAAACAAGGGCAAAGCCCCTCTTGTCCTCACCTTCCACCCCACTAGTCGTCATATACAACAGATAATCCTCCGACATTTTCGCCACCTCCAACGGGATCCCACTACTGGCCACATCTTTCCATCTCCTCCCATTTCGGCTTTCCGCAGAGACCGCTCCCTCTGTAACTCCCTGGTCAATTCGTCCCTTCCCATCCCCTCCCCTGGTACTTTTCCTTGCAACCGCAGGAAATGCTACACTTGTCACTTTACCTCCCCCCTTGACTCCATCCAAGGACCCAATCAGTCTTTCCAGGTGAGGCAGAGGTTCACCTGCACCTTCTCCAACCTCATCTATTGCATCCGCTGCTCTAGGTGTCAACTGCTCTACATCGGTGAAACCAAGCGAAGGCTTGATGATTGCTTCGCCCAACACCTCCGCTTGGTTTGCAATAACCTGCCTGATCTCCCGGTGGGTCAGCACTTCAACTCCCCCTCACATTCAGAATCCGACCTTTCTTCCCTAGGCCTCCTCCATGGCCAGAGTGAGTCTCACCGTAAATTAGAGGAGCACCTCATATTTTGCTTGGGTAGTTTGCACCCTAGCGGTATGAACATTGACTTCTCCAATTTCAGGTAGTCCTTGCTTTCTCGCTCCTTCTCCTCCCCTTCCCAGCTTACCCACAGCCTACTGTCTCTGCCTCTTTCTTAATTTTCTATTCCTATTCATAATTTATTTGTAAAAATATATTTAATCTGAGGAGCGGGGCTGCCAGTTAGTGGGAGAGCGAGGTGTAACAGTGAGAGAGTGGTGGCAGATGCGAGTGGGTGACGGGGAAAGACATTCTCGGCAGCTGCGCGTATGCAAACCCGCATCTCATCCGCAGCCAGAATCAAACCCGGGTTCCCGGCGTTGCAAGCACAGCCGAACCATCACTGGACCGTCCCCGTCCCCCCGTGTGTCCTATCCACGCCCAGAGAGAGGCCGGAGATGTCTGGGGCGACCCAGGACCGATGGGACACCGGCCCGGAGCAGCGGTGGCCCCAGGCCCACAACCAGCGCGGGGAAGAAGCACCAACCGCAGCCCAACCCCGCTCCAACTCCCGAGGATCCCATTCCCCGACGAGCCGGGGACCGCCAGCCGCACTCACCGCCCCACCCAGAGGCCGCTGGCCAATTCCCCCGGGTGCCAGCCATCAACAACGGGGGGGCACAAAACGCTGCAACAACTCAGCGGGACAGGCAGCATCCCCGGAAAAAAGGAATGGTTGATGTTTCAGAGATGTTGCCTGACCCGCCGAACCACCGCAGCATCCTGCGTGCATTCCCACCGATGACCGGCGTCGGCTCCCGCTGGCACCGAGGTGGCCAGCCGACAGCCATTGGACAAGGCGAGAGGTGCAGCTGAAGGTCCCCGGCCAGCCCAGGAATAGGCCCCCCGGGAGCTGGAGCAGAGCCGAGCTGGAGCTGGAGCTGGAGCCAGGCCGGAACCCCCCACGCTGGCTGCAAGTCCACCGCTCAGGGCCAGGCGCCCCACCAGTCCAGGGCTGCGACCAATCCGGTAGGACAGGTGGATCCAAGCGGGAGCCAGTGCCGCTACCACCCCGCCAGCTCAGGGCCAACCCGGACAACTCCGGACACTCCCGGACAGGAACGGGACACCCGGGAGGGTACGGGGAAGGCCCAGCAACAACTCAACAGCGCCCTGTGACCTTCCCATGATGCATGCTGCCCCCACGTGACTCTGCGCAATGCAGGGTGCGTGGCCGGCAGTCCCCCTCAGATTGGGGGTAACGTCAGCGCGCTGGTCATGCATCCCTCCCTTCTCCCACTTGCTTCCTCACCCCACTTATCCCCCTCCCCCCCACTCAACGCCCTCTCCCCCACTCTCCCCTCATAACCCCTCTCCCCTTCTCCCCCTCCTCTCACTTCCACCCTCTTCCCCACTCCCCCCCCCCTTGCCTCCTCACCACCTTCCCCCCTCATATCTCCCCCATTCACCTCCTCCTGCCCCCACCCTCCACCTTCACCCGCACTCCCCTCCCCACCACCCTTCCCACCCATCAAGCACCAGTAATGTTCACGTGTCAAAGGTAAAACAGTTATAATGGGTGACTTCAATCTACATATAGATTGGGTGAATCAAATTGTCAGGGGTGCTGAGGAAGAGGATTTCTTGAAGTGTATGCGGGATAGTTTTCTAAACCAACATGTAGAGGAACCAACGAGAGAGCAGGCTATTCTAGACTGGGTATTGAGTAATGAGGAAGGGTTAGTTAGCAGTCTTGTTGTGCGTGGCCCCTTATGGCAAGAGTGACCATAATATGGTTGAGTTCTTCATTAGGATGGAGAGTGATATCGTTATTTCATAAACAAGGGTCCTGAACTTAAAGAAAGGTAACTTTGAGGGTATGAGACGTGAATTGGCCAAGATAGACTGGCGATTGATACTCAATGGGTTGACGGTGGATATTGCAATGGAAGGCATTTAAACACTGCATGGATGAACTACAACAATTGTTCATCCCAGTTTGGCAAAAAAAAAAAATCAGGAAAGGTAGTGCATCTGTGATAACAAGGGAAATCAGGGATGGTATCAAAACATAAAAACTGACTGTAAAAGTTTTTATAGATATGTGAAGAGAAAAAGATTAGTTAAAACAAATGTAGGTCCCTTGCAGTCAGAAACAGGTGAATTGATCATGGGGAACAAGGACATGACAGACCAATTGAATAATTTCTTTGGTTCTGTCTTCACTAAGTAAGACTTAAATAATCTGCCGGAAATAGCAGGGGACCGGGGGTCAAATGAGATGGAGGAACTGAATGAAATTTAAGAGGGAGTTAGATGTGGCCTTTGTGGCTAAGGGGATCAGAGGGTATGGAGAGAAGGCAGGTACGGGATACTGAGTTGGATGATCAGCCATGATCATATTGAATGGCGGTGCAGGCTCGAAGGGCCGAATGGCCTACTCCTGCACCTAATTTCTATGTTTCTATGAAATCCAGGTTAGCCGGGAAGTGGTGTTAGGTAATTTGAATGGATTAAAGGCCGATAAATCCCCAGGGCCAGATAGGCTGCATCCCAGAGTACTTAAGGAAGTAGCCCCAGAAATAGTGGATGTATTAGTGATAATTTTTCAAAACTCTAGATTCTGGAGTAGTCCCTGAGGATTGGAGAATAGCTAATGTAACCCCACTTTTTAAGAAGGGAGGGAGAGAGAAAACAGGGAATTACAGACCAGTTAGTCTAACATCGGTAGTGGGGAAACTGCTCTAGTCAGTTATTAAAGATGGGATAGCAGCACATTTGGAAAATGGTGAAATCATTGGACAAAGTCAGCATAGATTTATGAAAGGTAAACCATGTCTGACGAATCTGAGTGGATAAGGGAGATAAGGGAGAACCAGTGGATGTATTATCTGGACTTTCAGAAGGCTTTCAACAAGGTCCCACATAAGAGATTAGTATACAAACTTAAAGCACACGGTATTGGGGGTCAGTATTCATGTGGATAGAAAACTGGCTGGCAGACAGGAAGCAAAGAGTAGGAGTTAACGGGTCCTTTTCAGAATGGCAGGCAGTGACTAGTGGGGTACCGCAAGGCTCAGTGCTGGGACCCCAGCTATTTACAATATATACTAATGATTTGGACGAGGGAATTGAATGCAACATCTCCAAGTTTGTGGATGACACGAAGCTGGGGGGCAGTGTTAGCTGTGAGGAGGATGCTAGGAGGTGGCAAGATGACTTGGATAGGCTGGGTGAGTGGGCAAATGCATGGCAGATAAATGTGAGGTTATCCACTTTGGTGGCAAAAACAGGAAAGTAGACTATTACCTGAATGGTGGCCGATTAGGAAATGGGGAGATGCAACGAGACCTGGGTGTCATGGCACACCAGTCATTGAAAGTAGGCATGCAGGTGCAGCAGGCAGTGAAGAAACGAATGGTATGTTAGCATTCATAGCAAAAGGATTTGAGTATAGGAGCAGAGAGGTTCCACTGGAGTTGTACAGGGTCTTGGTGAGACCACAACTGGAGTATTGCGTACAGTTTTGGTCTCCTAATCTGAGGAAGGACATTCTTGCCATAGAGGGAGTACAGAGAAAGTTCCCCAGACTGATTCCTGGGATGGCAGGACTTTCATATGAAGGAAGACTGGATAGACTCGGCTTGTACTCGCTAGAATTTAGAAGATTGAGGGGGGATCTTGTAGAAATTCTTAAGGGGTTGGACAGCTAAATGCAGAAAAATTGTTCCCGATGTTGGGGAAGTCCAGAACAAGGGATCACAGTTTAAGGATAAAGGGGAAATCTTTTAGGACTGAGATGAGAAAAACATTTTTTACACAGAGAGTGGTGAATCTCTGGAATTCTCTGCCACAGAATGTAGTTGAGGCTAGTTCATTGGCTATATTTATGAGGGAGTTAGATGTGGCCCTTGTGGCTAAAGGGATCAGGGGGTATGGAGAGAAAGCAGGTACAAGATTCTGAGTTGGATGATCAGCCATGATCATATTGAATGGCGTTGCAGTCTCGAAGGGGCGAATGACCTACTCTTGCACCTATTTTCGATGTTTCTATGTTAGTAATGTCCTGTTTGACAGCTTGTTGACCCTCTGTGTTCCACTCCTGCAGGGTTTAGGAGCCATTGCTGTGGACGGAGAGAAGGGGACGTAAGCGGCCATTGAGGGCAGACGGTGAGCCTCCCCCCTTTCCATCTGCTCGGTGTGCGGGCTTAGCTATGATGGGCTGAGCTTTGGTGGAGGACCACATGACGGGGCACAAGGAGAAACGTTATGAGTGCAACGTGTGTGGCAAGGCCTGGCAGTACCCGAGCCATCTGGACAACCACCGCCGGGTGCACACGGGAGAACGTCCCTTTGACTGCTCCGAATGCGGCAAGACCTTTACCCAATTGTCGGGGCTGCAGGTGCACCAGCGGGTGCACACGGGAGAACGCCCCTTTGAATGCTCCGACTGCAGCAAGAGCTTCAAGACGGCGCAGGAACTGATGATACACCAGCGGGTGCACACGGGCGAGAAGCCCTATGGCTGCTCCATCTGCGGCAAGAGGTTTACCGGTTGGTCGGGGCTGCAGGGTCACCAGCGCGTGCACACGGGCGAGAAGCCCTATGGTTGTTCCACTTGTGGCAGGAGCTTTACCCATTTGTCGGCGCTGCAGGGGCACCAGCGCATGCACACGGGCGAGAAGCCCTATGGTTGCCCCACCTGCGGCAAGAGCTTTACCCATTTGTCAGGGCTGCAGGTGCACCAGTGGGTGCACACTGGAGAACGCCCCTTTGACTGCCCCGACTGTGGCAAGAGCTTTACCAAGTCGTCGGGGCTGCAGGTGCATCGGCGGGTGCACACGGGAGAACGCCCCTTTGACTGCTCCGACTGCGGCAAGACATTTACCCAATCGTCGGGGCTGCAGGGGCACCGGCGGGTGCACACGGGAGAACGCCCCTTTGAATGCTGCGACTGCGGCAAAAGCTTCAAAACGGCGCGGGAACTGAATATACACCAGCGAGTGCACACAGGCGAGAAGCCCTACGGTTGCTCCACCTGCGGCAAGAGCTTTGCCCAGTTGTCGGGGCTGCAGGTGCACCGGCGGGTGCACACGGGCGAGTAGCCCTATGGCTGCTCCACCTGCGTCAAGAGTTTTGCCCAGTTGTCGGGGCTGTGGGAGCACCGGCGGGTGCACAGCGGTAAGCGGCCCTTCACCTGCTCTGATTACGGCAAAGGCTTTAATTCGTGCACGCAACTGAAGGTGCACAGGCGCCTGCACACCAGGGAGCGGGCCTACAACTGCAGTGACTGCGGCAAGGGCTTCACCTGCTCCAGCAACCTGCTGAAGCACCAGCACACCCACACCAGCGAGCGCCCCTTCACCTGCACCCAGTGCGACAAAGGCTTCACCCAGTCCAGCAACCTGCTGTACCACCAGCGGGTGCACGACGGCGATTGTCCCTTCCCCAGCCCGGTGTGTGGAGAGCACTTTTCCATGGCCGCCCATGCCCTGTCTCACCAGCGGGTGCACACCAGCGGCCAGCGCTATGACTGCCATACTGCGGTGAGTCATTTGACACCTCGCGGGGGTTGCGGCAGCACCGGCGGGCCCATACCAGCAAGGGGCTGCTCCCACTGCGGCGAGCGTTTCAAGAGCGCACCTGGGCTGTGTGAGCACTGGTGGATACACACCAGAGAGACCCTTTGAGTGCACTGAGTGGCAAGGGTTTCACACGCGTGTCCAGCCTGTGGCAGCACCGGCGGTGAGCGTCCCTTCCCCTGCCCGTCAATAGACAATAGGTGCAGAAGGCCATTCAGCCCATCGAGCCAGCCATTTACTTTGATCATGGCTGATCGTCCACAATCAGTACCCCTTTCCTGCCCTCTCACCATATCTCCTGACTGTGCTAGCTTTAAGAGCTCTAACTCTCTTTTTAAAGTATCCAGAGAATTGGCCTCCACTGCCTCCACTGAGGCAGAGAATTCCACAGACTCACTACTCTCTGTGTGAAAAGGTATTTCCTCATCTCCGTTCTAAATGGCTTACCCCTTCTTCTTAAACTGTGGCTCCGGTTCTAGATTCCACCATCGGGAACATGTTTCCTGCCTCTAACGTGTCCAAACCCTTAATAATCTTACATGTTTCAATAAGATCACGTCCCATCCTTCTAAATTCCAGAGTGTACAAGCCCAGCCGCTCTCTTCTCTCAGCATATGACAGTCCCGCCATCACGGGAATTGATCTGTGTAGCAAGAATGTCCTTCCTCAAATTTGGAGACCAAAACCGCACACAATACTCCAGGTGTGGTCTCACTAGGGCCCTGTACAACTGCAGAAGGACCTTTCTGCTCCTATACTCAACTACTCTTGTTGTGAAGGCCTACAGGCCATTCACTGTCCACTGCCTGATGTACCTGCATGCTTACTTTCAGTGACTGATGAACAAGGATTCCTGGATCCCGTTGTACTTCCCTTTTTTCCAACGACACAATTTAGATAATAATGGCTACATCCACTGGCTCTCCCTTGTCCATTTTCCTAGTTACGTCCTCAAAAAATTCCCTGTCCTGTGGTGAGGGTTTCACCGGCCTTGACCATCTGCTGGAGCACCGGCGAGTTTACACCGGCCAGTGCCCCTTCACCTGCCCGCTCTGTTGCAAGGCCTTTGCCCGCTCCTCCAGCCTGCTGGCACACTGTGACGTGGATAGGCACTGTTTAGGTAGACACAAATGCTGGAAGGAAGATGTGGATGGGGAGGTGTCCACTCTCCTGCTGCCTCTTGAAGTCCATGATCATCTCTAGTTTTGCTGACATTGAGAGAGAGGTTATTTTCCTAGCACCAGCTGTTTAGTGCCTTTACCTCCTCTCTGTAGGCCATCTCAGTGTTGTCTGTGATCAGGCCCAGGATGGTCTGTAATGGAATGACCAGAACTGTATGCAATACTCCAAATGCTACCTGACCAATGTCCCTTAAAGCTGCATATATACATTCCTCTCTTCTTATCTCACACCATTTATCTCCTTATTTTCTCTCGCCTCTGTCAATTCTGCTGATCACCCCCCCCATCTGACCCATTTGTGTCAGTCTGAAGAAGGGTCCCAACCCGAAATGTCACCTGTCCATGTTCTCCACAGATGCTGCCTGACCCGCTGAGTTACTGCAGCACTTCGTGTTAGAGTCATACAGTGTGGCTCAAAGATCTTATAGCGAGCAAGATAGTGCACTCCTGTTAAAACCAATGGGCTGACGTGTAGTACGCTCCGGAGTGGAACATCAGCCTTTCCTTCAGCAATTTTAGAAACCCCGACCCGACTTTGTAAATCGCTCTAGCAGTGTAATCAGCGTTGCGGGGGAACAGTTTGTGTGTGTGTGATATAGTGTTAGACCCATTATTCATAATTCGGTTCATTCAAAATTCTGCTATTTTTTGTTAATGATTAACCATATAACCATATAACAATTACAGCACGGAAACAGGCCATCTCGACCCTTCTAGTCCGTGCCGAACACGTATTCTCCCCTAGTCCCATATACTTGCGTTCAGACCATAACCCTCCATTCCTTTCCCGTCCATATAACTATCCAATTTAATATGTCAATAAATTATAATTCTGTTAATTTTCTTTTTTTAATGTTTTTTTTAATTTTCTTTTTTTAATGGGTTTTTTTAAAATTTATTTTTAAATGGCTCATGTGCTGTGTTTGAGTTGAAGTTTGTATTAAATTTGCACTCTGTAATTCAATTGATCATACTGTTCACAACTGCGGTATTTGGTAAAATAATAGCAATATGAAAGCAAAGATAGGAATGCGGAAACGGAAGCCGGTTACGGAAATGGGGCCGGAGATTACCCATGAATCTGCCCATGACCCTACTACGTCTTTGTCGTCGAGTGGGCTATCTTGCTCGCTATAGGATCTTTGCTGTGGATACAGGCCCTTCGACCCAACTGGCCCACACCTACCAACATGTCACAGATACACTAGTCCCACCTGCCTGCGTTTGGTCCATATCCCTCCAAACCTTTACTATCCATGTACCTATCTAACTGTTTCTTAAACGTTGCGATATTAGCAGCCTCAACCACCTCTGGCAGCTTGTTCCATATACCCACCACCCTTTAGAAACATAGAAAATAGGTGCAGGAGGAGTCCATTCGGCCCTTCGAGCCAGCACCGCCATTCATTGTGAGCTTGGCTGATCGTCCCCTATCAATAACCCGTACCTGCCCTCCCCATATCCCTTGACTCCACAAACCCCTAGAGCTCTATCTAACTCTCTCTTAAATCCATCCAGTGATTTGGCCTCCACTGCCCTCTGGCAGGGAATTCCATAAATTCACAACTCTCTGGGAGAAAACGTTTTTTTCTCATCTCAGTCTTAAATTACCTCCCCTTTATTCTAAGACTGTGGCCCCTGGTTCTGGACTCGCCCAACATAGGGAACATTTTTCCTGCATCTAGCTTGTCCAGTCAATTTATAATTTTATATGTTCTATAAGATACCTGACCTTTGTGTGTTAGCTGTTCAGGATGAGGGATGTGGGGGGTGAGATGATGAATGTTCCACTTACCCTGCAGCTCATCCTGGGAGGAGTAGCCAGATGTGGACGACAAGTAGATGTTGGAAGAAGTGGAAGGCGCTGTCAGTATCCCCATCCTGTCACATGCTCTGTTGAATTTCTCTTCGTAGCTGTCCTCAAAGCTGGACGGCCCTGTGACTGCAGGATGCTAGATACAGGTTACCGAGGCAAGTCATCACGAAAATATTACAGCACCTCATATTTCGCTTGGACATCTTACAACCAAACGATATGATGTTGACCTCTCTAACTTCAAGTAACCCTTGTTTCTCTCTCTCTCTCTCTCCATCCCTCCACCATCCTAGCTCTCCAGCCAAACTATCCTCCTGATTACATTTTATCTTTGTTTGCTTCGTTGTCACCTTCCCCAAGCTAACAATGATCTATTCTACATTTTCCTTCATCTTTGTCCCTTTTCATCTCTCGTTTTCGCACCTTACCCTTCTAGATCGGCCTCTCCCCTCACTAAGTCTGAAGAAGGGTCTCGATCGAAATGTCAACCATTCTTTCTCTCCAGAAAGGCGTTTGACGGCACTGGGCCTGTACTCGCTGGAGTTTAGAAGAATGAAGGGAGACCTCATTGAAACTTACCGAAAAGTGAAAGGTTTGGACCGAGTGGATGTGGAGAGGATGTTTCCACTTGTGGGAGAGTCGAGGTCTAGAGTTCATAGCCTCAAAATTAAACAATGCTCCTTTAGGAAGGAGATAAGGAGGAATGTCTTTAGTCAGAGGGTGGTGAATCTGTGGCATTCTTTGCTACAGAAGGCTGTGGAGGCAGTGGATATTTTGCAGAGATAGATAAATTCTTGATTAGTATGGGTGTCAAGGGTTATGGGGAGAAGGCAGGAGAATGGGGTTAAGAGGGAAAGATAGATCAGCCATGATTGAATGGCGAAATAGACTTGATGGGACGCATGGACTAATTCTGCTCCTATCACTTATAGAAACGTAGAAATTAGGTGCAGGAGTAGGCCATTCGGCCCTTCGAACCTGCACCGCCATTTCAATATGATCATGGCTGATCATCCAACTCCGTATCCCGTACCTGCCTTCTCTCCATACCCTCTGATCCCCTTAGCCACAAGGGCCACTTCTAACTCCCTCTTAAATGAGAATGAGAAGCCAATGTAAACTGGTTTCACAAGGGGAAGGAATATCATGACAATCCCTCTCCCCCTCCTACGGATGCCTCTGGAGTAACTCAGCGGGTGGCAGCCCCTGTTCAGTTCCCTGTTGAGGGCACTCATTTCGTGGCAGACCTCTACTCTACGTAGGAGGAGCCATCAGCAACGTCGTGTCCAAGAAAAAAGTAAAAGTCCTACAGGATCATGAATTTGATGAGATAATATAGATTTCCTTTTTTTTTCAGCGGTCTTCTTTTTGAAGGCGTTTTAAACCGGATTTCGACAGAGGTCTTCCTGTTCAATGAGACCTTGAAGAGTGCCGGATTTGAGACAGCCCTCTATCCCGCAAGGCTGTCACCTACTGGAGTTCTTCCCCGAATAACAAGGAATCGGTAAGCAGATGAAGAATCTTCCTGCCATGGACTAGCCGTCAGATCCTTTAAAATTCGTTCAAGAACTTTAAAGACCCTTAAGAATTTTGGAAAAACACTGAATTATGACCTCATGCTGCCTGGTAAATTCCCGCTGAGTTAATGATCCAGCATATTTTGTGTCTATCTTTAGTGTAATATGACTAGGTAAATAAGTTTGATACTCCCAAAGAAGTTGATTGAATGTTAAATATAATTTCCTTTTTTTTTCTTTTCTTTCCTCTTCCTCGGGCACGGAGCTGGGAATTTTTTCGTTTTACAAAGGCTACGGAAGTCTTTAGAATTCTAGCCATAGTGTGGCTATCCCACTACACTAATCGCATAAATTCATTTCCAAACAAACACCAACTACAGTTCCTTCCTATAAAGGAAGGTATAATCCCTGGTCACTCAGTAACTGCAGCTCGGTGTTGGTCACCTCTCATCACCAGGGGGCATCAGACCCCAACCCAGCGCTCCCCACAGTAACTGAACCGTGTGTGTTACCACACACAGGCCCCACGGCAGAGTGGCAGTGCGCCCCTCTCCTGTCCGCCTAACTTCGATAACCCCACTTTTTTTAACAAAACATTCCTGAACCTACCCAACACCCCCGGATCATCAAGGGATCAAGGGCACTAATAAAGTCTCACAGCATTCCGTGCGATGATACTTTTTAGTTGCTGTTTATTCCATTTACTTATAATTCAAAATATCATAACATCATAATCTCAGATCACGCCGCCGGACATTCGTTGGGGCCAAAGGGCTTAACCCACAAATCTTTTCCAACTAAAACTGAGATGACAACCCTGCACCTGCTTCTCACGTATGTTCGAGGTACATTAATCTCTGCCCAAGCATTTTATAATAAAGAAAACGATTGCACCAGTGATCGCGTTAAAACATAATAAAATTGGTTCTTTAAAAACTCAGAACAAGGAGAAGACCCTGCAACCAGGGGTCTGTTGGAGGGGATTTCTACAATACTATCATAACCTTTATTCAACTAAACTGTAGCACAATCAGAAGGAATAGGATTAAAAGGCTTTGAGGAGTCTATTGGAACTCTGACGTCAAATGGGCCATAAGTGATAGGACACCTTAAATGATCTATAATAAATTAGGCCATTCGGCCCATCAAGTCTACTCCGACATTCCATCATGGCTGAACTATCTCTCCCTCCTGACCCCATTCTTCTGTGTTCTCCCCGTAACCCCTGAACTAATGTACTAATGAACTAACCCATGTACTAATGAAGAATATGTTTATCTCTGCCTTAAATATATCCACTGACTTGGCGTCCACAGCCCCTTCACAACTTGTTGGACGGAAGGGGGCATCCGGAAATTTGACTAAAGACCAGGAATAAAATTTCACAGGTCCTGGTATCCCAAACCTATTAAACTAATAAACCAATTCTCTTGCTGTTTGACCAGATAATTTCCCATTTTGTAAATGCAACCTGATATAAACGATTTAAAGCAAATTTCCCCCCAATTGAATAAATTACATAAGCAATACGATTTAGGACGGAGGCATCTGGACTTCCAGGACTCTGGGTGAAAGAGAAGCAAAAAAGTAACGAGGCTTGATAATGGGGTTAATATTAAAAATAAACTGGCCAGACTGGTTAAAAATGTTAGCCATTTGCTAAGTGAGAAAATTTGAGCTATAAAAAGAAACAATTGGTAGCAACTTGTGAATAATTCATTGGTGTTTAGGGGGGTTTTACACAATGGGAATTATGGATGGGAGGAGGCTCTTTTTTGACATTTGTTCAGAGCTTCGAGGAAATGGATATCTTCAACTTAGGGGGGGGAAACCCAGAGATTCTTGGGAATGTTGGAAGCATAATGTTTATTAGACACAAGGGGACAAGCATGGGGAATTAAATCATATCATGGGAAGAAAGTTTACAACACACTCAGTGTTCACTAAACGCAAGACATTCTCTCTACCCCCATAAATTTTTCATATCTCAAGGAACTGCGGATGCAAATTAATAATACTCGAATATTTAAATCAACACTTAGAATAACACAAAGAAACTTTATCGATTTAATAACAGGAAAAAAATTAATCCTAAAATTTTGGAAAGGCCCTACGGCCCCCACAATCAAAAATTATAAAATGACGGAGATAACCGTGGAAAGCAAATCAGATTTTCCCTGTTGGACAAACAGGAATCCTGGGAACATCTCTCCTTTTATTAAAAAAGTTACAAAGTGCTGGAGTAACTCAGCGGGTCAGGCAGCCCCTGAAACCAAATTTCACGTTCCCTGCAATCCTAAAATTTTCTACGGCCCCACAATCAAAATGTGGATTATAGAAATGACGGAGACCCATCAGATTTTCCCTGTTGGACAAACGATTATGGCTTTTATTGATTCTTAAATCAGAACAGGACTTAAAGATTGATGAAATGCTATACTTCGAAATGTACGAACATATCTCGAATGATGTTTTTAAACTCTAACAAATTTTTCCATTCTTCTTCAATTACCTCTTTCACTCCTCTTCCCCTTTTTTTTATTTTAGCTTTATTTTTCCTTCTTCTCTCTCTCTATTTCATCTATCCCTTTAGCTCTATCTAGTTATAAAAAAAACGAAGAAAAATGCAAAAAGTATTGGAGACAATGTAATAATAACTGACAATATTATCAATTTAAAAATGTGATGATGTAATAGATTATGGCAGCTCCTGCCCATCAACCGAATGGGCACTGGGTAGCACCACCTGCCCGAGCCGGCACTGCCAATTTTCCGCACTAACTGTGAGCAAAGAGAAAGACAGTGTGAGGGGCAGCCCTGCACTGGGCACTGGTACCCTGCCTGCTGGCCCAGAGAGAGAGGGCACATTGCTGTCATCCTGCACACCCTCCCTGTACATGGCAGGGCACATGGTATTGGGGGTAGAGTGCTGACATGGATAGAAAATTGGTTGGCAGATAGGAAACAAAGAGTAGGAATTAACGGGTCCCTTTCAGAATGGCAGGCAGTGACTAGTGGTATACCGCAAGGCTCGGTGCTGGGACCACAGCTATTAACAATATACATCAATGATTTGGTCTGAAGAAGGGTTTCGGCCCGAAACATAGCCTGTTTCCTTCACTCCATAGATGCTGCCTCACTCGCTGAGTTTCTCCAGCACTTTTGTCTACCAATGATTTGGATGAAGGGATTCAAAGTAACATTGGCAAATTTGCAGATGACAGAAAGCTGGGTGGCAGTGTGAACTGTGAGGAGGATGCTATGAGAATGCAGGGTGACTTGGACAGCTTGGGTGAGTGGGCAGATGCATGGCAAATGCATCTGCCCACTCACTTTGCTATCCACTTTGATAGCAAAAACAGAAAGGCAGATTATTATTTAAATGATGTCAAATTGGGAAAAGGGGGAGTACAACGAGATCTGGGGGTCCTTGTTCATCAGTCAATGAAAGTAACCATGCAGGTACAGCAGGCAGTGAAGAAAGCAAATGGCATGTTGGCCCTCATAACGAGAGGAGTTGAATATTGGAGCAAAGAGGTCCTTCTGCAGTTGTATAGGGCCCTAGTGAGACCACACCTGGAGTATTGTGTGCAGTTCTGACCTCCAATTTTGAGGAAGGACATCTTGCTATCGAGGGAGTGCAAGGTGGGTTCACACGGTTAATTCCCGGGATGGTGTGACAGTCATATGCTGAGAGAATGGAGCGGCTGGGTTTGTATACTCTGGAAATTAAAGGTATGATAGGGAATCTTATTGAAACATATAAGATTATTAAGGGTTTGGATACACTAGAGGCAGGAAACATGTTCCCGGTGTTCGGGGAGTCCAGAACCAGGGGCCACAGTTTAAGAATGAGGGGAAAGCCATTGCACGGAGATGAGGAAACACTTTTTCACACAGTGTTGTGAGTCTGTGGAATTCTGTGCCTCAGAGGGCAGTGGAGCCAGTTATCTGGATATTTTCAAGAGAGAGCTAGTTAGGGCTCTTGAAGATAGAGGAGTGAGGGAATATGAGGTGAAGAGAGGAACTGGGTACTGATTGTGGATGATCAGCCATGATCGCATTGAATGGGGGTGCTTGCTTTAAGTGCCGAATGGCCTACTCCTGCACCTATTTTCGGGGAATCTACAACTAGGGGACAGAGACGTGGGTGACAGGAGAATGATTTTACGGGAAACCTGAGGGGCAACCTTTCCAACAGAGAGTGGAGGGGACATGGAACGAACTGCCAGAGGAGGTGATTTACAGTGTTTAAACGATGTTTGGTGAGGGATATGGATTGGAAAGGTTTAGATGGATATGGGCCAACCTCAGGCAAATGTGGGCAGCCCGGGGAGGCTCCTTTGTCGGCATGGACGAGGAGTAGGGCTGAAGGGCCTGTTTCTCTGTTTTATGACTCAATGGAGGGTCGGTGACCTGACACATTAATGGGGTCAGACCTGCAAAGCCTACAACGCCTCTCCCATTTTCATTTCGGACTTCCAGCATCTGCGCGTTTTCGTTTTTCAACAGGCGGCACCAGCCAGCACCAGCTGCAGGGCCAACACTGCTTCCACTCAACATGCGAGGCCTGTACCCAAACCACAGATAACATCTCAGACAATACAAGCCACAGGCCACATGACAACTGCCAAAGCTTCCCACAACACTGCACCTCAGTTTAGCTCAGTTTATTTCAGAGATACAGCGAAGAAACTAGGCCCTTCCGCTCACCAAGTCCATGCCGACCAGCGATCCCCACACATTAACACTACACCACACAGGCTAGGGTCAATTTACATGTATACCAAGCCAATTAATCTACAAACCTGTACGTCTTTGGAGTATGGGAGGAAACCAAAGATCTCGGAGAAAACCGACGCGGTCACGGAGAGAACGTACAAACTCCATACAGACAGCGCCCGTAGTCGGGATGGAACCCGGGTCTCTGGCACTGTAAGGCAGCAACTCTACCGCTGTGCCACCGTTCACAGAAATATACACGGCAGAGCTTCGTTTCAGAGCACTGTTCCCTCCAGCTCACCATTTCCTGGCATCTGATGGCGGGGCAGAGCATTTTGTGGGCAGCAATCATCAAAAATGGGCATCATCAGCAGGGTTGGGAGAGTGCCCACACACTCAGCAAGTCTCTGGATACAACATGTGGCAGGTCAATTGTCTGATTAATAGAACGATCATCAACTGTGATGTGGAGAGGATGTTTCCACTAGTGGGAGAGTCGAGGACCTGAGGTCATAGCCTCGGAATTAAAATACATTCCTTCAGGAAGGAGATAAGGAGGTATTTCTTCAGTCAGAGGGGGATGAATTTGTGGAATTCATTGCCACAGAATGCTGTGGAGGCCGTCAATTATATATTTGAGGCAGAGATAGATAGATTCTTGATTGGTACGGGTGTCAGTAATTGTGGGGATGAAATGGGGTTCGGAGAAAGAGATAGATCAACCATGATTGAATTGTGAAGTAGACTTGATGGGCCGAATGGCCTAACTCTTATCCAATCACTTATGAACTAGTGAAACTGGGGTACTGTCTAATTCACCTCCACCCCATTGCGCACATTGGACAGTGTCTGGAACTGATGCGCTACAATGCTGGGAACTATATTCTGCACTCTGTATCTTCCCTTTGCTCTGCCTATTCAACTTGGTTTGGCGATTGTATTTATGAATATTTTTTATCTGATTTGATTGGATAGCTTACAAAACAAAGCTTTTCACTGTACGCCAGCACATGTAACAATAATAAAGCTAAACCTGAGGTACAGAAAGGATCCAGGAGCCTCGGCCCATCGAGTCCATGCTGACCATCAATCTCCCTTTCATACTAGTTCTATGTTCATAAGTTCATATGTTCAAGGAGCAGAATTACCATTCGGCCCATCATTTACTATACCATTCAATCATGACTCATCTATCTTTCCCCATCATCTCCATTCTCCCGACTTCTCACCATAACCCTAAAGCGACCTAATTTTCACATCCACTCCCTTACACACTAGGGACAATTTACAGAGGCCAATAAAGCTGCAAAACCGCACGTCTTTGGGACTAGTTATAACTAGCAGTATCAAGCAAAGATCCTAGAGGAACAAGATAGACCACTCCTCGAAAAACAAGTAGTATGACGTGTGTGATCGTCGACGCCATTTTTCGAGGCATTTATTGGGCTTCCCCCACACTGTCATGGCGTCCTTATCTAAATCTTCATCTCACTGCTCTGTTATCAAGTATTCCAATCGTAAATCTAAACGACCCGACCTGTCATTCTTTAGGTTCCCCAATAAAAAAGAAAGGTGAGAAAATATTTTTATTATTTTCAGTCGATATTCTGTCGTGAAAATGTTATTTTCTGTTCTCCCATCAACGGCCATTGGGAAACTGGGTTTGTCGGTACATTAGAAAGTTATTAGACTTATTTTTAATAGTTCTTTACTTACCATAATAATAAAGACAATTTTAACACTTCTGTACGTTTTTGGTTTTGTTCTTGTAAGGGATTGGTCTCCACAATATGGCCCGCGGACACATCAGGTCCAGTGACCAGGAGATTTTTCGAGCTCAGATTCAAGTCCGAGAATGGGCGGCTGTTACCCATTATATTCCTCGAATTGTCAAGACATCACAAGCAAAGATCACAAGCCCGCCGTGAAGAAGGGTGCAATCAAATATTATATAACTCTGCTCTATCATCTTTGGGTGCAATGGTGGGTCGGGGGGTTCGGTGGCGGCGGCCGCAATCAAAGATACTAGTGGAGCTCTGCTCTATAATCTTTGGTCGGAATGGGACGGCTGCGCGTTATAATGTGCTATCGTTCCACTCTCCCTCTCCCCCTTCTCCCTGTCCCCTTCTCCCTCCCCCCTTCTCCCTGTCCCCCCCTTTCCCCTTCTCCCTCTCCCCCTTCTCCCTCTCCTCTCTCTCTCTCTCTCTCTCTCTCCTCCTCTCTCTCTCGCTCCGCCTCTCTCCCTCGATCCCTCCCTCCTCTTTCTCTCTCCCCTCTTTCTCGATCCCCCTTTCTCTCTCCCCCTCGCTCCCCCCCCCTTCCCTCTCTCCCTCCCTTCCATCTCTCCCTCCCTTACCTCTTCGTGAGAGTTGGCCACTCTGCTATGCCTTGGGTCCAAAAGTGGATAGAAAGAAAATACTTAATGGTCTTTGTAAGAAGATTTTAATAAGCTCTTCTACATTTAAGGTAAATTGACATATTAGAGGCAAAACGCATTTTCAATATACAGGTCTCTCCACACAACTGAAAACAATTGCATTTAAGTGATATATCATCCATTGTTCAGGCAAGTAGCACTAGGTTACAATAAACTTCCTACATATTCCAGGAATGCATCTCATAAAAATGGGAGAGGCTTAAATGCATTGTAAAATCATAAATCCATGTTGACTTGGACTAATCCTTTTACTGCTATCCAAATGCCACATTATTACATCTTTAATAATTGACTCCAGCATCTTTCACACCACCAAAGTCAGGCTAACTGGTCTGTAATTCCCCGTTTTCTTTCTCGCTCCTTTATTGAAAAGTGGGATAGCATTAGCTATCCTCCAATCCACAGGAACTGATCGTAAATCTATTGATCGTTGGAAAATAATAGAAACATAGAAATTAGGTGCAGGAGTAGGCCATTCGGCCCTTCGAGCCTGCACCGCCATTCAATATGATCATGGCTGATCATCCAACTCAGTATCCCGTACCTGCCTTATCTCCATACCCTCTGATCCCCTTAGCCACAAGGGCCACATCTAACTCCCTCTTAAATAGAGCCAATGAACTGGCCTCGACTACCCTCTGTGGCAGAGAGTTCCAGAGATTCACCACTCTCTGTGTGAAAACGGTTCTTCTCATCTCGGTTTTAAAGGATTTCCCCCTTATCCTTAAGCTGTGACCCCTTGTCCTGGACTTCCCCAACATCGGGAGCAATCTTCCTGCATCTAGCCTGTCCAACCCCTTAAGAATTTTGTAAGTTTCTATAAAATCCCCTCCCAATCTCCTAAATTCTAGAGAGTATAAACCAAGTCTATCCAGTCTTTCTTCATAAGACAGTCCTGACATCCCAGGAATCAGTCTGGCGAACCTTCTCTGCACTCCCTCTATGGCAATAATGTCCTTCCTCAGATTTGGAGACCAAAACTGTACGCAATACTCCAGGTGTGGTCTCACCAAGACCCTGTACAACTGCAGTAGAACCTCCCTGCTCCTATACTCAAATCCATTAGCTATGAAAGCTAACATACCATTCGCTTTCTTCACTGCCTGCTGCACCTGCATGCCTACTTTCAATGACTGGTGTACCATGACACCCAGGTCTCGCTGCATCTCCCCTTTTCCTAGTCGGCCGCCATTTAGATAATAGTCTGCTTTCCTGTTTTTGCCACCAAAATGGATAACCTCACATTTATCCACATTATACTGCATCTGCCAAACATTTGCCCACTGACCCAGCCTATCCAAGTCACCTTGCAGTCTCCTAGCATCCTCCTCACAGCTAACACTGCCCCCCAGCTTAGTGTCATCCGCAAAGTTGGAGATATTGCCTTCAATTCCCTCATCCAGATCATTAATATATATTGTAAATAGCTGGGGTCCCAGCACTGAGCCTTGCGGTACCCCACTAGTCACTGCCTGCCTAATGAAGAACTCAACCATATTATGGTCACGTACAACAAGATTGCTAACTAACCTTTCCTCATTACTCAATACCCAGTCTAAAATAGCCTGCTCTCTCGTTGGTTCCTCTACATGTTAATCATATGTATAAATATATATGTATGTGTATATATGCATGTATGTGTATATATGCATGTATATGTATATGTGTGTATATATGTATGTATATATATGTTTATATGTGTGTATGTATGCATATAAATGTATCCATATGTATGCGTGTATTTGTATGTGTGCAGATGTATGTGTGTACGTATGTATGTATGTGTATATATGTATGTGTGTATATATGTATGTGTATATATATGTGTGTATAAATATATATATATGCATATATATATTATTACTATATAATTATATATATAATTGCCTTTATGGTTTATGTATATCATCTTACAAGACAAATAAATTAATAGTGATTATTTAAATCAAAGTTGCTTCTGATCCATGAGAATAAACTTAATTATCTCTAACTTGCCTCTCACACACAGACACACATTCATATAAATATATAAAATATGTATACGTTAAATTTAATTTTGTGCAGTGTGTGTTAAAGCAATACAATGCAAGGGAAACTACGCAAAGGAGGGGGCTGTTCCCGCTACAAGATACTCGAGGATCTTTGCTTTGGATCAAAGATTATAGCGGAGCTCTATAATCTTTGCTTTGGATCACAGCGGGTGGCATACCGGAAGTCGCGTGTCGCATTAAAAAATGGCGGCCGTGACGTTCCGTCACGTACTACACGCCAGTCCATTGGATTTCGGAGGAGTGGTCTATCTTGCTCCTCTAGGATCTTTGGTATCAAGTGTCTAACACATGGCTGCCTGCGCCCACTGCCTGAACGGAAGATAGTCACAAATGCTTGAACAATCACCAATCCCCCTGCCCCTCGCTCTTCCTCCACTTGCCAGTAAACACATTCCATTTCCATTATTTATCCAGTTTCTTTGAGAAGTTTCACCGGATCTGCTTCCTTCTGTGTTTCAGAGCAAATGTGACTGAAAACCAAGAAACCCAGAGGCAGCGCTGGTTGTTTCCAATCACTGTAGAGTTTAGGTCCAGCGCAGAAACAAGCCTTCGACCCACGGAGTCCACACCGTCCAGCAACCCTCGCACATTAACTCTATCCTACACGCACTAGGGCCAATTTTACATTCATACAAAGCCAATTAACCAACAAGTCTGTATGTCTTTGGAGCTTGGGAGGAAACGGAAGATCTCGGAGAAAACCCACGCGGTCTGGAGGAGAACATACAAACTCTGTAAATACAGCACCTGTAGTCGGGATCGAACCCTGGTCTCTGACGCTGCAAGCGCCTGTAAGGCAGCAACTCTACACTGCGCCACTGTGCCACCCTTTTAAACCTGCACGGTCAACACAGTGACCTTGTCGTCCTCACTCACGACTTCTCCTCACTCACTATCCTTTGTGATTTTACACGTCTCCCCCAACCCCTCCTACTCACCCCCACCAGCCTGTCCACATGGCTTGTGTAGGAAGGAACTGCAGATGCTGCTTTACACCAAAGATGGACACAAAATGCTGGAGAAACTCAGCGGGACAGGCATGATCGCTGGAGCAAAGGAATGGGTGACATTTCTTGTCGAGATCCTTCTTCACACTGATGTCAGTGGAGTGGGAGATATCCTTATGATTTCCTTGTCTATACACTTCCTTATCTATGTACCTCCCACTCCCCTGATATCTGTCTGAAGAAGCGTCTAGACCAGAAACGACACCCATTCCTTCTCTCCAGAGATGCTGCCTGTCCTGTTGAGTTACTCCAGCATTTTGTGTCTATCTAAGACAATACAGGGACCAGCCAATCCAACTGGAACCAAGTGGCGCTTTACAGCCCCCACCTGACCGTGAGCCCATAAACAAGGCTTCCTCAACAGTCTAAAGGGCCTGTCCCACTTACACTTTTTTTTGGCGACTGCCGGCACCCGTCATAGTCGCAGCAGGTCACCAAAATTTTGAAAATCCAGCGGTGACCAGGAAAAGGTACATAGAAACATAGAAACATAGAAAATAGGTGCAGGAGTAGGCCATTCGGCCCTTCGAGCCTGCACCGCCATTCAATATGATCATGGCTGATCATCCAAGTCAGTATCCTGTACCTGCCTTCTCTCCATACACAAGGGCCACATCTAACTCCCTCTTAAATATAGCCAATGAACTGACCTCAACTACCATCTGCGGCAGAGAATTCCAGAGATTCACCACTTTGTGTGAAAAAAGTTTTCTTCATCTCGGTCCTAAAAGATTTCCCCCTTATCCATAAACTGTGACTCCTTGTTCTGGACTTCCCCAACATCGGGAACAATCTTCCTGCATCTAGCCTGTCCAACACCTTAAGAATTTTGAAAGTTTCTATAAGATCCCCCCTCAATCTTCTAAATTCTAGCGAGTACAAACTGAGTCTATCCAGTCTTTCTTCATATGAAAGTTCTGACATCCCAGGAATCAGTCTGGTGAACCTTCTCTGTACTCCATCTATGGCAAGAATGTATTTCCTCAGATTAGGAGACCAAAACTGTACGCAATACTCCAGGTGTGGTCTCACCAAGACCCTGTACAACTGCAGTAGAACCTCCCTGCTCCTATACTCAAATCCTTTTGCTATGAATGCTAACATACCATTCGCCTTCTTCACTGCCTGCTGCACCTGCATGCCTACTTTTAATGACGGGTGTACCATGACACCCAGGTCTCGTTGCATCTCCCCCTTTCCTAATCGGCCACCATTCAGATAATAGTCTACTTTCCTGTTTTTGCCACCAAAGCGGATAATCTCACATTTATCCACATCATACTGCATCTGTCATGCATTTGCCCACTCACCCAGCCTATCCAAGTCACCTTGCAGCTCCTAGCATCCTCCTCACAGCTAATACTGCCCCCCAGCTTTGTGTCATCCGCAAACTTGGAGATGTTGCATTCAATTCCCTCGTCCAAATCATTAATATATATCGTAAATAGCTGGGGTCCCAGAACTGAGCCTTGCGGTACCCCACTAGTCACTGCCTGCCATTGTGAAAAGGACCCGTTTATTCCTACTCTTTGCTTCCAGTCTGCCAACCAGTTCTCTATCCACATCAATACTAAACCCCCAATACCGTGTGCTTTAAGTTTGTATACTAATCTCTTATGTGGGACCTTGTCGAAAGCCTTCTGAAAGTCCAGATATAACACATCCATTGGTTCTCCCTTATCCACTCTACTAGTTACATTCTCGAAAAATTCTATAAGATTCGTCAGACATGATTTACCCTTCATAAATCCATGCTGACTTTGTCCAATGATTTCACCACTTTCCAAATGTGCTGCTATCCCATCTTTAATAACTGATTGTAGCAGTTTCCCCACTACCGACGTTAGACTAACTGGTCTGTAATTCCCCGTTTTCTCTCTCCCTCCCTTTTTAAAAAGTGGTGTTACATTAGCTACCCTCCAATCCTCAGGAGCTACTCCAGAATTTAAAGATTTTTGAAAAATTATCACTAATGCATCCACTATGTCTGGGGCTACTTCCTTAAGTACTCTGGGATGCAGCCTATCTGGCCCTGGGGATTTATCGGCGTTTAATCCATTCAATTTACCTAACACCACTTCCTAGCTAACTTCGATTTCACTCAGTTCCTCCATCTCCTTTGACCCTCGGTCCCCTGCTATTTTCGGCAGATTATTTATGTCTTCCTTAGTGAAGACAGAACCAAAGTAGTTATTCAATTGGTCTGCCATGTCCTTGTTCCCCATGATCAATTCACCCGTTTCTGACTGCAAGGGATCTACATTTGTTTTAACTAATCTTTTTCTCATCACATATCTATAAAAGCTGTTGCAGTCAGTTTTTATGTTCCCTGCCAGTTTTATTTCATAATCTATTTTCCCTTTACTAATTAAGCCCGTTGTCCTCCTCTGCTGGTCTCTGAATTTCTCCCAGTCCTCTGGTAGGCTGCTTTTTCTGGCTAATTTGTACGCTTCATCTTTTGTTTTGATACTATCCCTGATCTCCCTTGTTATCCACGGATGCACTACCTTCCCTGATTTATTTTTTTGCCAAACTGGGATGAACAATTGTTGTAGTTCATCCATGCAGTCTTTAAATGCCTTCCATTGCAATATCCACCGTCAACCCATTGAGAATCAATCACCAGTCTATCTTGGCCAATTCACGTCTCATACCCTCAAAGTTACCTTTCTTTAAGTTCAGGACCCTTGTTTCTGAAATAACAATATCACTCTCCATCCTAATGAAGAACTCAACCATATTATGGTCACTCTTGCCATAAGGGGCCACGCACAACAAGACTGCTAACTAACCCTTCCTCATTACTCAATACCCAGTCTAGAATAGCCTGCTCTCTCGTTGGTTCCTCTACATGTTGCTTTAGAAAACTATCCCGCATACATTCCAAGAAATCCTCTTTCTCAGCACCCTTGCCAATTTGATTCACCCAATCTATATGTAGATTGAAGTCACCCATTATAACTGTTTTACCTTTGTTGCACGCATTTCTAATTTCCTGTTTGATGCCATCCCCAACTCCACTACTACTGTTAGGTGGCCTGTACACAACTCCCACTAGCGTTTTCTGCCCCTTCGTGTTTCGCAGCTCTACCCATATGGATGGTCTGGAGCCATGGGAGGGAGAGGCTGATGCTGCGGTCTGGGGGAGGTCCTTGCCCCAGGTCCCGCTCCTCTCCACTCCCTCCCCGCGGGCCCGGAGCAGCAGCCCCCGGACCCCAGGACCCCACACCGGCTCGAACCCGCGCTCAGAGCCCAGTCCGTGTCTGTGTCCGCTCCCCAGCGCCGAAAGCCCGGGCCCGGCTACAGCCCCGAGGCTCGGCCCACACCAGGCATCTTCTTTCACCTTCTCTCTTCTTTCCCCTCTCCTCCTCCCTCAATCACGTCTTCCTCCCTCCCTCCTTCAGTCACTCCCTTCCTCCCTCCATAACCCCTCTCCCTGCCTGCCTGCATCCCCACTCCTCACCTCTACCCTATCCCACCCAGCCCCACACGATGCCAGCGCCCTGACCCTGATCCCCGCCCCACCAGCCACAGCCCCCAATCCCCATTCGGATTCCCTGTGACTTTATTGTGAATGAAAACGGGAGAATTTGAATGAAACAGATTTTGTTTAGAATTTTATATCAATGAGATTCGTGATTCCATCGTGATGTCATTGACAGGCAGGGCAAGTGGAAACGGCTTTAAAAGTCGTTTTTGTAAAGTTACAAATGTCAATAATTTCCAGTGAAGGTGGTGGAGGCAGGTTCGTTTTTATCATTTAAAAATAAATTGGATAGTTATATAGACGGGAAAGGAATGGAGGGTTATGGTCTGAGCGCAGGTATATGGGACTAGGGGAGAATACGTGTTCGGCACGGACTAGAAGGGTCGAGATGGCCTGTTGCCGTGCTGTAATTGTTATATGGTTATATGGTTAACTTGTACAATACTTCTTTAAAGTGTGCGCTTAGTTCATTCAGCGGTGAAGCGCCCCAGGGTCTGACAGCGCTACCGTGGGTCGGTGTTTAAGGGGAGGCAGTCAAGGGGGTGAGGCTGGGAGCTGCCCCCGTCCGTAGGGCCCTCGGCACCGGGAGGAGTGGTCACCTATGGGGGGCCAGGGACCCACATGACAGACAGACTGTCAGACCGACTCACCGAGTGATGGGCCCTGCGGGTTCCGAGCAGCAGAAACTTTGCCGCTGCGCCGGGAAGATGGAGCAGGAGCGGGAGCGTGGCCACTTCACCCACTCCCCTTCTGGTCGCCACCCGTCCCCGCCGCACCTAGAGTATAGTATAGTATAGTATAGTAGATGATGGTAGATGGGGGTAGGGTAGAGTATAGCTGAGCTGAGCTGACACCAGACACGACCTCCTCCAACGCCGTCTGCCTGTGTCTGTGTCTGTGTCTGTGTCTGTGTCTGTGTCTGTGTCCCGGCCCCCGGTGCCCCTGCCCATTGTCTGCATCGTTCAAAATTGTATTGTATTCAAATTCAAATTTATTGTCATTGTCTCAATTTGAGACAACGAAATGAATTTCCCTTACAGGCAGTATCATAAAAAAAATCACAATAAAATAAATAAATAATAAATAAATAATAAAACATATTAAAAATAAAATTGAAATTGAATTTAAAAAAAGCACAAACACAGAAAGTCCACGACACAACATAACATAAATGGCACCAAGGTGAGGATGGCACCATAGTCCAGCCAGCCTCCCCTCCGTGTTCATCCGTGGTCGGGGCCTTCCGAGCACCCGCAGTCGCCGCCCCGGGTGGCCCGATGTTCAGGCCCTCACGCCGGGCTGGTGGAACGCCAACGCTGATCCCCGACGGTGAGCATCCTCCTCCTCAGCGGCCCGGACCTCCCGATCAGCCGCCTCCCGCTGCCGGAGTCTGCAGCTCCTGAGTCCGCAGGCTGAGCCGGGCAGAGTCGCAGGACCCCGCGCTGTCCATCAGCGCCGCCCGCGTTGGGAGCTCCGCAAACCGCAGCTCCATGATGTCGGTGCAGCAGGTCCAGCACTCCGGGCTCCAGACGGCGACCCCCGGTAAGGCATCGCCAACCCCGCGATGTTTCAGCGCTGTCCCGCCGCTGCTGGAGCTCCGGTCGATCCCGGCATCCAGGTAGGTAGGCCGCTGTGGGGGGAGGGAGGGGGGGAGGGGTGAGGACGCGACTCAAATAATAGTCGCGGCTGAAGGACGGTATCCCCCGCACCGTGCCGTCTTCCCCCACATAAAAACACAAAAAAAACCACAAAAAAACCCACTTTTACATAACTAAATAAACAAAAAAACAAAAAGATACCGGGCTGTAGGTGGAGGCTGCTGGCACCAGCGCCACCATAAGTACAACACTGGTGCTACATTGATACAAAATGCTACATTGATACAAAATGCTACATTGATTCTTGAGTGTTAGTTTGTGTCGCGGTTCCAACCCCCGGGGGGTGGGGACAGGAACCGTGACAACTGCGGCACCACCACCCCCACCTTCCAACCAGCACCACCCTCACCTCCCCTCCCTGATCCCCACCTCCACACAATAGCCTCACTCTGACTATAAAAGATGAAATAGCGGCACATTGGGATAGCAGTAGCAGGGTCGGTCCGAGTTCTTTGAGGATGTAACTAGGAAAATTGACAAGGGAAAGCCAGTGGATGTAGCGTACCTAGATTTTCATAAAGCATTTGATAAGGTCCCACATAGGAGATTAATGGGCAAAATTAGAGCGCATGGTATTAGGGGTAGGGTACTGACATGGATAGAAAATTGGTTGGCCAACAGGAAACAAAGAGTAGGGATAACTGGTCCCTTTCAGAATGGCAGGCAGTGACTAGTGGGATACCGCAAGGCTCGGTGCTTGGATCGCAGCTATTTACTATATGCCTTCATGATTCAGATGAAGGTGTGAGATTCAAAATCACAAACGCTTTTGAGACAAATTCAGGCAAAGAAGTGTTTTTTATTATTTTCATATTCTGCAGAATAGGTGCCTCTCCTCTGATGTCCCCTAGAGGCACACGAAGATGGAGATTGTATCTATCTTTTATACCTTTCTTCACTATGGTCACTACCTCATGTCTCCCCATCGAGCTTCGTCCAATCATAACATAAAGCCCACATTCCCACGAGAATGTCCAGGAATGTCGCGGAACATCTCCTGACGTCAAGGCTTCTGCTGGAGTTTTTATCTATGTTACTTTCTTTATCTAGAATTACCCTCTGTCCTGTATATTGTTACTTTATTCTACCAGCAGTCTGGCTTCTGCTGACAGCTCATTTCTTTCTAAGTTATATTTTTCAGAGTTCTAGTATAAATCAACCATCCCTATTAACCCTTTTCTCACAAAGGGATTAAAAGTAACATTAGCACATTTACAGATGACAAAAAGCTGGGTGGCAGTGTGAACTGTGAGGTGGATGCTATGAGAATGCAGGGTGGCCTTGGACAGGTTGGGTAAGTGGGCAGATGCATGGCAGATGCAGTTAATGTGGATAAATGAGAGGTTATCCACTTTGGCAGCAAAATCAGAAAGGAAGATTATTATCTAAATGGTGTCAAGTTGGGAAAAGGGGAAGTACAACGAGACCTGGGAGCCCTTGTTCATCTGTCACTGAAAGTATATAGGTAGAGCAGGCAGTGAAGAAAGCAAATGGCATGATAGCCTTCATTTAATTATTTTTTTTAATTAGAAGTTAATACAGTACAAAACAGTACAGTGGAACCAAATTTAGGTGCCAACTATGTCATACCGTAACCCATTCTATGTACAACCTCTAGTTTTATGTTTTGAGAAGGAAGTAAGCAAGACAAGAAAAAGAAAACAATAGAAAGGGGAAAAAGAGGAAGAATAAATGGCAGAGAATAGAAAAACGTGAAGTGTGTGTATAAAAAAAGAAAAAGTGGAAAGTAGAAATAGGAGAGAAGGCCCCTTAAAAGAGAAATTTTCAAATCTTTATTCGGAGATGTAGATCTATCCACGGCATGAACTGAAATCAGCAATCTTTACGGTACCGCTGCATCACATGATTCCAAAAAGTTGATGAAAGACGACCAACTCTTTAAGAATTGGTCATATGTATCTATTAGTCGGAGTCTCATTTCTTCAAGGCGTGCTATGTCCATCATATTCCTAATCCACATTTTAACAGTTGGTATGGTTGTATTTTTCCAAAATTCAAGTGTCAATTTCTTTCCAATTGTTAACCCATAATTAAAAAAAATGTTTTGGTCTTTATTTAAATTGATATCTTCTACTATTATTCCAAATATAATCCATTCCATTTTAGGTTCTATTGTGGACTTGAAAAGCTTTGTAAATATATCAAATATATCGCTCCAAAATTTTATTCAACTTTGTACATCCTACAAATGAATGTGTTATATTAGCGTTTTGAAACAAACATTTATCGCATCTGGGAGAGACGTTTAGATAAAATTTATTCAACCTTGATTTTGAATAATATAGTCTATGTAATAATTTGAATTGATTTAAATTATGTCTTGCATTAATAGAACAATTATGTGTGTAATTATATATTTCTTCATAAAGTCACATATCTGTAAATATTTAAAATATTGATTATCCTTCAGTTTAAATTTAAATTTTAAATGTTGAAATGATAACAGTTTGCCCAATTCATACATATCCCCTACTTTCCTAATCGCCAGTCTATCCCATTGTTGATATGTTTTGTCGATGAGAGATGGTTTGAATGCGGGGTTGTTCAATAGTGGGATTAGTACTGATAGATTATTTAATTTCAAGGATACTTTTATTTGTTTCCAAATTCTTATTGTATTGTGAATAATTGGGTTCTTCTTATATATTATACTATTCAATTTTATCGGTGAGAGCAAGATCGTTCCTATATCGTGCGGGTAGCACTCCTCTTTCTCCATTCTTATCCACTCCAACAGCTGTGGAACTATCCAACCAGTACATTATGTTCTTAATATGCACTGCCCAGTAGTAATACATAAAGTTAGGTCATGATAAACCCCCAACTTCTTTAGGTTTACACAAATGGTTTCGTTGAATTCTGTGTGCTCTGTAATCCCATATAAAATGAGTGATAGTAGAATCTAGTTTTTTGAAAAAGTATTTTGGAATATATATTGGGATCGCTTGAAACAAATATATTATTTGTGGTAAGAAAGTCATTTTTATAGCGTTAATTCTACCTATCAATGACAGCGGGAGCGTTTTCCAAAATGTAATCATATCATTCAGTTTATTTAATAGTGGCATAAAATTGGCACTAAATAATGATTTGTGTCTTCTCGTAATTTGAATACCCAGATACTTGAATTTTTCTGTTGCAATTTTGAAGGGGAATTTTAGTAAGTGTCTCGAATCCTGTGGTTTGAAAGACATAATTTCGCTTTTATTCCAATTTATTCTATATCCTGAAAAAGCCGAATTCCTCAATTAATGTTAACAATGAGGGTATACTCGTTTGTGTATTAGTAATATATAAAAGGATATCATCAGCGTATAATGAAATTTTATTCTTTGAGTCCTTAGTGTTATATCCGTGAATATTCGGGTGATTTCTAATCCTTTCGGCCAGCGGTTCTATCATAAGGGCAAATAGCAATGGTGATAAGGCACAACCTTGCCTATTACCCCTTGCAATTTTGGAGATAGCATATTATTAGTTAATATTCTTGCCATAGGTCTATCGTAAAGTAGTTTAACCCATCTACTAATAAAATTCTCTCCCGTATTAAATTTTTGGAGTACCTTGTATAAATACTGCCATTCTACCTGATCAAATGCTTTCTCTGCATCCAGCATGACAACTGAAATATCTTCATTGTCCTCATTATGTGAGTACATTATATTGAAAAGCCTTCTCAAATTATTAAATGATTGGCTTTTGGTTATAAATCTCGTTTGATCCGTATTTATTAAATTGTTAATATAATTATTTAGCCTTCTAGCTAGAATCTTTGCTAAAATTTTCTGATCTGTATTTAGAAGTGAAATAGCTCTATAAGAACCCGGTTCATCTAAATCTTTATCTTATTTTGGTATGCGTTATTGTTGCTTCTGCTAGGGTTTCTGGTAGTTTATTTTCAGTATAAACCTGCATGCATAAATTGAATAATCTTGGTACAATTGGCTCCTGAAATCTTTTATAAAATTCATTACTAAAGCCATCTGGTCCTGGGGTCTTCCCATTTTTCAGTGAGTTTATTATTTGTTTTATTTCTTCACTAGTATTCCGTGCTCCTAATTGCTCTTGTTCTAAACTATCCAATTTTGGGAGCTTGCAATTATCTAAAAAAATTGTAATTTTACTTACATATGTATTTATTTTAGATGTATATAAATTATGATAAAACTGGGAAAACCTCTTATTAATATCCTTAGGCAATGTTAGAAACTCACCCTTATTCGATTTAATTTTAGTAATAGTTTTTTCCTTTTCTCGTTGCTTCAGTTGCCTCGCAAGTAGTTTATGTGGCTTATCCCTAAATTCGAAGTGTGCTTGTTTTGTAATTTGGAATAATCTTATTACTCTAGCCGATAGTATTCTATTGACTTTATATTTCAATAAAGTTATCTTATTGTGTTTATTTATGGTTGGGTCAGTTGCATTGTCCAGTTCTAGTAATTTTATTTTCTGTTCTATCCGCTGAAGTTCTCTTTTATTTTCCTTATTTTTAAAATTTTGGTAAGAGATTATGACACCGCGAATATATGCCTTGAAGGTTTCCCATAATAGCGGTGCAGAAATACCCGGCGTGTCATTTATTTCGAAAAAAAGTTTTGTTTGTTCTTTTATATACTCATAACGCTGCGGGTTATTTAATATGTGTGCATTGAACCTCCAAAAAGGTTTTATACTCGGCATTCCCTCAATTTTAAGTATAAAAGTCAATGGTGAGTGATCAGAAATAATACTATTTTGATATGATGGTTTATTCGTATACGGGATCAATTTTGTGTCCAATAAGAAATAGTCAATTCGCGAATAAGTTTTGTGAACTGATGAATAAAATGAGTATTCCCTACCACTTGGATTTGCTATTCTCCAAACATCAGCTATGTTATTATTTTTTATATAAGTATTTAAAAATTCACAGGTCTTAGTTTTAACAAGACGCTTCCCTAGCTTTATTGATTTATCTAAGTATGGATCTATAACACAGTTGAAATCTCCCCCCATTATTATATTTTGAAAATTATGCTCTGCGATTAAATCTATTATTTTCCTAAAAAATTGTGGGTTATCAAAATTAGGCGCGTAAATATTTATCATAGTTAATGGTGTATTGTAAATTTCTCCCGTGACTATAACATATCTTCCCTCTTTATCAGATATGGATTTCTTTAATTTAAAAGGTATGCCCTTCCGAATTATAATGGCCGTGCCTCTTGCTTTAGAGGTGAATGAGGAGTAATAGGTTTGACCTATCCAATTTGCCCTTAATCTGATCTGAGTTTGTTGTTTCAAATGTGTCTCTTGTAGGAAAGCAATATCCATATTTAATGATTTTAATTGTGCCAGAATTTTACCTCTCTTAATTGGCTCATTCGCACCTCTGATGTTCCAACTACAGAAGGTGAGACCTCCGATATTTATTTGACTATTATCTTGCATTGGCTATTATTACCAGACTGTATGATTCATGTGATGCAGCCAAGTACCTCAGAATCCCGAATCCAGAGTTGTCCTTCATAATTTCTACAGTAGTTCTACATCTCCTGACACTATTAAACATAATTAAGGGAAAGAGAAAAACATAAAATAAAGTGTACATAAAAATTATTGAGTCATACAACACATAATAGTGAATAAACAAAAAAAGTGAATGTAATTTATCAAAAAAGCGATAAATTACAAAAAAGCCACCTAAGATAGCTAGATTTGTTTTTAAATTGACCTCCGTCGATGAGATTATGCACTGGGCCTTATCCCCCTATTAAAATTTGACCCAACGTTAGTCGGTTCCCTCTAATTGTTACCAAAATTATCATATCAGGTCATCGCTGAACAATTTTAAATAGAATAAAATAAAAGGGAAGGTAGAAGATTTGGATTAAAATAAAAGTAATTATGGGTTAAAATACCTCGTCAAAAATTACACTTTTCATTTACCTGTATGTTAGTTAATTCATTATTAGTATTTAGAATTTAAAATATATGTCTAACCTCCCCCACCCTTCCTGCTATATAGTTAATCATGTTAGTATAGGACATTACGCCTTTAACGTTGGTTGAGTTTATTGCGCGTAATTGGATAATAGGTCATATAGTGTGGAACAGATGCCTCATATCATGGCCATTTCAAAAGGAGACGGTCTCATAGTTCTCCGTGCTGAAGGGTTTGGTGACGAGCCTGCGACCTTGAGTCGGAGGGTGGTGAATCTGTGGAATTCCTTGTCACAGAAGGCTGCAGAGGCTAAGTCAGTGGATATATTTAAGGCAGGGATAGATAGATTTTGTTTAGTACAGGTGTCGGGGGTTATGGGGAGAAGGCAGGAGAATGGGGTTAGGATGGAGAGGTAGATCACCCATGCTTGAATGACAGAGTAGACTTGATGGGCTGGATGGCTTCATTCTATTCCTATCACATGACATGACTTGCAACTGCATGGAAACTCTAATCCATACCTTACTTGTAAAAACACCAAGTTATTTCGCTTGCTTCTCTCATTCTGACTCTAAACTCTTCAAAAACTCAGATGTCATGTCTTAGATAAGCAAGACACTTTGGCACTGTTTTGTCGACTGCATGCGTAATTTGTGTATAATTTAAATTTCTCTGTTGTTTGGGTCCAAGAGCCTGTAAAGCTGCTGCTGGCAAGATTTCCATTGTACCTGTGCCACACTATTGGTGGAATGATAATCTCGATTTGACTTGGCTTTAACATAATTTATGCAATTTTGGGCAAGGAAATGTTTTTGTCCTTTTACTGACAATCTTATCAGATCAAAATGTGTTTCCTTATACATGTAAGAACAATCTTAGTGCATGCTGTGAAAGATTATTTACTCACAGGCAGAAAGAAAATGAACATGAAAATAATGTAATTTTCCATAGCAAATCGGTGCCCAGAAATTGGATCATATGGAATTGTTTTTCTTCAGCATCACACTATCTAAAATGGATTTAATCTGGAGTAAATTGCATTGGCAATCATCTCCTGGGGAAGTCCAATCATTCACTACATTGGACTTTCTTCTGTTCATTAACCGCACCAGCATGACTGATATTCACTCACATTCTGGCCTGCACCTAATGATGCCAATCAAGTTTCAGGCCTATCCGTACGTATTGGAGGTCAAAGCACCACACAGCAACCACGTAGAACACTAACGTTTGTTACATTTAGTTGGTGAAATTGTTCATTCAATGACATAGAAACATAGAAACATAGAAAATAGGTGCAGGAGTAGGCCATTCGGCCCTTCGAGCCTGCACCGCCATTCAATATGATCATGGCTGATCATCCAACTCAGTATCCTGTACCTGCCTTCTCTCCATACCCCCTGATCCCTTTAGCCACAAGGGCCACATCTAACTCCCTCTTAAATATAGCCAACAAACTGGCCTCAACTACCTTCTGTGGCAGACAATTCCAGAGATTCACCACTCTGTGTGAAAAATGGTTTCCTCATCTCAGTCCTAAAAGATTTCCCCCTTATCCTTAAACTGTGACCCATTGTTCTGGACTTCCCCAACATCGGAAACAATCTTCCTGCATCTAGCCTGTCCAACCCCTTAAGAATTTTGTAAGTTTCTATAAGATCCCCCCCTCAATCTTCTAAATTCTAGCGAGCTCAACCCGAGTCTATCCAGTCTTTCTTCATATGAAAGTCCTGACATCCCAGGAATCAGTCTGGTGAACCTTCTCTGTACTCCCTCTATGGCAAGAATGTCTTTCCTCAGATTAGGAGACCAAAACTGTACGCAATACTCCAGGTGTGATCTCACCAAGACCCTGTACAACTGCAGTGGAACCTCCCTGCTCCTATACTCAAATCTTCTTGCTAGAATGCTAACATACCATTCGCCTTCTTCACTGGCAATGGGGAATGGGAGGGGGAGTTGAAGTGCTGAGCCACCGGGAGGTCAGGTAGGTTCTTGCGGACATCAATGGCAGCAATGAATACTGGATGAAAGCAATGCGGTAAGTGTGGCACTTGCCGCAGAAGGCAAAGTCAGTGGATATGTTTAAGGCAGAGATAGATAGAATCAGATTAGGGTGCCAAAGGTTATGGGGAGAAGGCAACAAAATGGGGTTTGGAGGGAGAGATGGATCAGCCATGATTGAATGGCACAGTAGACTTTATGGGCTGAATGGTCTAATTCTACTTATGATTCCTCATGGAGTGTTGGAAATATTGGGCCAGGAGGCATGGATCTGCCAATCTGTGGAGAGGCACCAAACGAGTCCTAGGAGAAATACATAGAGCCTGGATCTGAGTGATGAATAGACTGTTCAAAGACTTGCTTTTCCAAATGCAATAACATGTGTAAAGTCTGAAGAAAGGTCTCGACCCGAAACGTCACCAATTCCTTCTATCCAGAGATGCTGCATGTACCGCTGAGTTGCTCCAGCATTTTGTGTCTCTTCATCTACGTATTTAGATGTATTTCATATTTATTTGTGACATAGACAGAGGCCTTTCATCCCACCAAGTCTATACCAGCTCTGAGTAATCCATCAATCTCATTCACCCCCCTTTATTTTTCACCTATTTTCTAATGAATATCAATTAACACTCTTTGATTCTCTCACCAGCCAACACAATAGGGATAGTTTGCAGTAGTCAAATAACCTAAAAATCAGCATGCCTTTGAGATATGGAATGAAACCAGAGCACCCAGAGGAAGCATGTGGTCACAGAGAGAACATGCAAACTCCACGCAGACACCATGATGTCATATAAAACTGTGTTCACTGGAACTGTGAAATGGCTGTATTACACTGTGCTACCTTGCACTCACAACTATGGATGTCAAGTGGATGGTGACTATCACCTGGTACAAAAAAATGCTGGAGAAACTCAGCAGGTGCAGTAGCATCTATGGAGCGAAGGAAATAGGCAACGTTTTGGGCCGAAACCCTTCTTCAGACTGATGGGGGGTGGCGGGGAGAAGGAAGGACAAAGGAGGTGGAGGCAGCTCGAGGGCTGAGGGATGGGAGGAGACAGCCCGAGGGCTGAGGAAGGGGAGGACACAGCAAGGGCTAACAAAATTGGGAGAATTCAATGTTCATGCCTGCAGGATGCAGACTCCCCAAGCGGAATATGAGGTGCTGTTCCTCCAATTTCTGGTGTCGCTCACTCTGGCAGTGGAGGAGACCCAGGATAGAGAGGTCGGACGGGGAATGGGAGGGGGAGTTGAAGTGCTCAGCCACCGGGAGGTCAGGTGGGTTCTTGTGAACCGAGCTGAGGTGTTCGGCGAAACGATCGCCCAATCCTCCGCTTAGTCGCACCGATGTAGATCAGCTGGCATCTAGAGCAGCGGATGCAGTAGATGAGGTTGGAGGAGATATAGTTGAACCTCTGTTGCACCTGGAACGACTGCTTGGGTCCCTTAATGGAGTCGAGGGGGGAGGTAAAGGGACAGGTGTTGCATTTCTTGTGGTAGCAACGGAAAGTGCCCGGGGAGGTGGTGGTACGGGAGGGAAGGTAAGAATTGACAAGGGAGTTGCGGAGGGAGCGGTCTTTGCGGAAGGCAGACATGGGTGGAGATGGAAAGATGTGGCGAGTGGTGGGGTCACGTTGGAGGTGGCGAAACTGACGGAGGATTACCTGTTGTATGTGACGGCTGGTGGGGTGAAAGGTGAGGACTAGGGGGACTCTGCCCTTGTTGCAAGTGCGGGGATGGGGAGAGAGAGCAGTGTTGCGGGGAATGGAAGAGACAGTGGTGCGAGCATCATCTACGGTGGAGGGGAACCCCCATTCCCTGAAGAATCAGGACATTTCAGATGCCGTGGTGTGGAACGCCTCATCCTGGGAGCAGATGCGGTGTAGATGGAGGAATTGGGAGTAGGGGATGGAGTCCTTACAGGAAGCAGGGTGGGAAGAAGTGTAGCCCAGAGTCGGTCTGAAGAAGGGTTTCGGCCCGAAACGTCGCCTATTTTCTTCGCTCCATAGATGCTGCTGCACCCGCTGAGTTTCTCCAGCATTTTTGTGTACCTTCGATTTTCCAGCATCTGCAGTTCCTTCTTGAACACGGTGACTATCACCTTCCTGGCCTCTGGTTTGTCCCAGGAAACCACTGCAGATCGATGTCATTAGCCCTCAATTTGCTGCTTGCTGGAGCATTGGGGAGGTCACCTCTGTTTCCTTCTGACTAGAAAAAATAATTTGTTTTGTAATTTCAATGTGAGGAGGAAGTGGCAATTTATACAGTGGCATTTACCAGCATTGCTGGCTTCCCTCTGATGTAGGGAAGTCTTGACTGCACTCCTCTGATAACCCAGGATAGTTTTCTACTATCTCAAACCGGTTTATTGTGAAGAGAAATTGTCTCCTGGTGGATGCCGTGTTTCCTAGCAATTCTAACAGTTTGATCCAGAGGGGATCTGTGCTTTCAGCATCAAGCAGTGCCCTGAATGATGGATGCTTGGGGACAAGGGGTATCCTCTCATTTACTTTGCTTACTGGTTGCACACCAACTACATCCATGAGATTTAACTTGAACCATACAATACATGGTGGTAATGGAGAATGCTATGGTCTCATGGTGCCTTCATCAGCCCAAGGGTGCCCTGTACTTCACACCCACTTGGTCTGGATACTTCATAGGAAGCTGCATGCTGGACAATTTTACAAAGCACAGATAGCAGCCAGTGCTGGAGGAGAGCAGCGAGAGCCGTGAAGAAGCACGTGAGCAAAAGTAGCAGAAAATGTCCTTATCCAACATTGACAGCGTCATCTAGGAGTTTGTGCGTTCTCCCTGTAACCGTGCGAGTTTTCTCCGAGTGCTCGGGTTTCCTCACATGGCAAAGCCTTGTAGCTTTGTAGGTTAAATTGGCTTCGCTAACATTCTAATTTGTCACACGTGTGTAGGATAGTGCTAGTGTACGGGTGATTGGTCAGCGTAGACCCGATGGGCCAAAGGGCCTGTTTATATACTTTAATATCGGCAAATGGGTTTATTTTGGTTTTCACTGTGTGTTTCATCTCCTTCCTCCTGTCCCTCTGCTCTTCCCTTCATCATGCTCTTCCTGCTCTAAATCAGGGGAACTAAAGCCTTTTGTGATACTCTGCAAAGAGAAAACTGAAGATAGTTGTTTCTTACTGGCTGTCCCCTAATCTTTGTGATGACACTGTATCATATGTGGCAATCAAGACGTACAGATTGGACCAATTCAGAGGGTTTGTAGTAATCGGAATACCTGGCTGATTTTGTATAGTCCCTGCTTGAGAGGTGGTTTAGGCCTTTGTAGCTCAATCGCACATAGGGAAGAGGACCAACTCTAGGCAGGTGTGTTGTACCTGCGAGTGCCCCCACCAGGCAATGTCCCTCCTATTCCTCACTGAAACAGTCCTAAAACCGCACCTAAGATGGACACAAAAGCTGGAATAACTCAGCGGGACAGGCAGCATCCCTGGAGAGAAGGAATGGGTGACATTTTGGGTCGACACCCTTATTCGATCTCTGTTTGGGCCAGTTCCTTCCTACACAATGCAATTTCGGAGAAAAGTCATGATTTATCTGGCAGGAACCATTATAGAGCCAGTGCTAGAAGTAACAATGTTTTGGCACGACAAAACTTGGTGCAATCCCATCTCAAGGCACCAGAGTCTAAATTTAGAATTGAGAGAACATTGGATATTGTATCTACTGTTTCAATAATAATCATATAACAATTACAGCACGGAAACAGGCCATCTCGACCCTTCTAGTCCGTGCCGAACACGTATTCTCCCCTAGTCCCATATACCTGCGCTCAGACCATAACCCTCCATTCCTTTCTCGTCCATATAACTATCCAATTCATTTTTAAATGATAAAATCGAACCTGCCTCCACCACCTTCACTGGAAGCTCATTCCACACAGCTACCACTCTCTGAGTAAAGAAGTTCCCCCTCATGTTACCCCTAAACGTCTGTCCCTTAATTCTCAAGTCATGTCCCCTTGTTTGCATCTTCCCTCCTCTCAGTGGGAAAAGCTTATCCATGTCAACTCTGTCTATCCCTCTCATCATTTTAAAGACCTCTATCAAGCCCCCCTTAACCTTCTGCGCTCCAAAGAATACAGCCCTAACTTTTTGACAGAGTTGACATGAGATTCCACTTTCAGGGAACTGTGCACAGTTATTCCCAGATCCCTCTGTTCACCTGCATTCTTCAATTCCCTACCATTTACCATGTACGTCCTATTTTGATTTGTCCTGCCACGATGTAGCACCTCACACTTATCAGCATTAAACTCCATCTGCCATCTTTCAGTCCACTCTTCCAACTGGCATAAATCTCTCTTTAGACTTTGAAAATCTACTTCATTATCGACAACCCCTCCTATCTTAGTATCATCTACATACTTACTAATCCAATTGACCACACCATCATCCAGATCATTGATGTACATGACAAACAACAGTGGACCCAACACAGATCCCTCTGGCACCCCACTAGTCACTGGCCTCCAACCTGACAAACAACCATCCACCATTACTCTCTGGCATCTCCCATTCAGCCACTGTTGAATCCATCTTGCTACTCCACCATTAATACCCAACCATTGAACCTTCTTAACCAACCTTCCATGAGGAACCTTGTCAAAGGCCTTACTGAAGTCCATATATACATCATCCACTGCTTTACCCTCATCAATTCCCCGAGTAACCTCTTCAAAAAATTCAAGAAGATTAGTCAAACATGACCTTCCAGGCACAAATCCATGTTGACTGTTCCTAATCAGACCCTGTTTATCCAGATGCTAAAATATAATCTCTAAGTATCCTTTCCATTAATTTGCCCACCACTGACGTCAAACTAACAGGTTTATAATTGCTAGGTTTACTCTTGGACCCCTTTTTAAACAATGGAACAACATGCGCAGTACGACAATCCTCCGGCACTATTCCCATTTCTAATGACATTTGAAATATTTCTGTCATAGCCCCTGCTATTTCTACACTAACTTCCCTCAATGTCCTAGGGAATATCCTGTCCGGACCTGGAGACTTATCCACTTTTATATTTCTCAAAAGTGTCAGTACTTCCTCTTCTTTGAATCTCATAGTTTCCATAGCTACTCTACTTGTTTCCCTTACCTCACATAATTCAATATCCTTCTCCTTGGTGAATACCGAAGAAAAGAAACTGTTCAATATCTCCCCCATCTCTTTTGGCTCTGCAGATAGCTGTCCACTCTGACTCTCTAATGGACCAATTTTAACCCTCGTTATCCTTTTGCTATTAATATAGCTGTAGAAACCCTTTGGATTTACTTTCACCTTACTTGCCAAAGCAACCTCATATCTTCTTTTGGCTTTTCTAATTTCTTTCTTGAGATTCTTTTTACATTCTTTATAATCCCCAAGCACCTCAATTACTCCATGCTGCCTATAATTATTGTAGATCTCCCTTTTTTTCCGAACCAAGTGTCCAATTTCCCTTGAAAATCATGGCTCATTCCTATTTTTACTATTTCCTTTCAACCGAACAGGGACATAAAGATTCTGTACTCTTAAAATTTCACCTTTAAATGTACTCCATTTCTCTTCCACATCTTTCCCATAAAACAAAATGTCCCAATTTACTCCTTTTAAATCAGTTCGCATCTCCTCAAAGTTAGCCTTTCTCCAATCAAATATATCAACCCTAGGTCCAGTTCTGACCCTCTCCATAATTATATTGAAACTAATGGTATTGTGATCACTGGTCCCGAACTGTTCCCCAACGCATATCTCTGCCACCTGACCCGTCTCATTTCCTAACAGGAGGTCCAGCACCGCCCCTTCTCTAGTAGGTACTTCTATGTATTGCTGCAAAAAACTATCCTCCACACATTTTACAAACTCCAACCCATCCAGTCCATTTACAGAATGTGTTTCCCAGTCTATGTGTGGAAAATTGAAATCTCCCACAATCACTATCTTGTGCTTACTACTAATATCTGCAATCTCCTTACATATTTGCTCTTCCAATTCTCGCTCCCCATTTGGCGGTCTATAATACCCCTTTCCCATTTCTCAGTTCCACCCAAATAGCCTCCCTAGACGAGCCCTCTAATCTATCCTGCCAAAGCACTGCTGTAATATCTTCCCTGATAAGCAATGCAACACCTCCACCTCTTGCCCCTCCAATTCTATCACACCTGAAGCAACGAAATCCTGGAATATTTAGTTTCCAATCACAGCCCTCCTGCAACCATGTTTCACTAATCAACCAGACAGATCTTGTAAATCCTTTTTCCCTCTGATTTAATTTCTCTTAATTAGGGAAGGCAATACACTGAACCTTGCCTTGAGCTTTTAAATATTTTATTGCTGAAACCATATGTAGAAACAGAACATTTTATATCATTAAATAAGCTGTGAGTGCATTGACAAAATCTCCAAGGTTAACAACCAATCCAAATACTGTTTAAACTCATTTTTGACACGCGGTCTTTCTATATTAAAACTTTAAGTTTATTTCTGGTGACATAAGGTAATACTGCTTGGAATTGAGCACTTTAGTTCAACTTTTCTGTACTGACCAAGATGCTCATTGAGCTAGTTCCATTTGTCCACAATTGGCTTGTATTCCTCTAAACCTTCTCTGTCAGGCAGATACGATCTCCCTAGCCTTGCAGTTATCACTGGATAACACCTATGTCCGACTCCTATTGATGACTATAACCCTGCCTCCAACACCGTATTCTCAAACAAACTCATTTTGGTCCTCCTTGTCCTAGGAGTCGGCAAGATCTTTGAGTTACTGTCCCATGAGGATGGTGGCAAAATATCCTCCACAATAATCCTCATCAAGGGTGCGTTCTCAGACCCTTACCATATTCCCACAAATACAATCATGAATGCATAATCAAGGACCATTTTCACCCTAGTCTTACCCCTCTTCTCTCTTCTCCCTCTGGGCAGATGAGTAATAAAGCTTGAAAACACATACCCCTACACTGAGTAATTTATTTCCCTTTGTTATTGGGTTACTGAATGGTACTCCCATATGCTGGATGAATCTCATGATCTTCCAATGTACCTCATTGCAGACTTTGAACTTTTTTTTTCTGCATTTTCTCAGTAGCTCTAATGTTGTTATGTTGTCAGACCATATTCGGTACACTGCACTTTGTCACTTTGTATAATCTGTTGTGCTGGTGTAAGGCTTGATTGTACTTGTGTAATTTGTCATCCTATAACTTCAGAGGCTTTTCACTGTAGTTTGGTACATGGGGTATTAATAAACAAACACCAATATGAATATCCATGCCTGTCCCAGTGTTTTATAAATATTGTTATTGTTCCTGCCTCAACCATTTCGTTTGACAGCTCATTCCATATACTCACCACCCTCTGTGAAAGGTTGCCTGCGGGTTCCTATGAAATCTTTCCTCTCAAATCTTAAATGTATATTCACTAGTTTTTGATTTCCCCTTCCTTAAAGACTCTGCGTTTCCCTGTCCATGCCCCTTATGATCTACACCCTTCAGTAAAGTCACCCCTTATGCTGCAAGTAATAAAAGTCCCAGCCTGCCAAAACATCCCCATAACTCAGCCCCTCGAGTCCTGTCGACACTCTCGTAAATCTTTTTTTACTCTTTCTTGCTTAATTTGCCACTACTGACAAAGTGGAGCTTTTGCATTCAAATTACAATCTTCATTGAACCCCTACAGAACATAGTCTAAGGTTGCCATTGATGCAGCAATTAAAGGTTCTTTCTGATATTGATATCTTGCGCACAGTATTTGCCATCCTTGGATCTAATACTCAGGAAATTTGAAACTAATCACTGGTTGTTCCATTGTTGATTGGAGGCCTTTTATTTTATGTATATCAGATTTACATGCTGTGTTCTCCAGCTGTTTTGTCATCCTTCATCTAGAATAACCTGTGCCATGTGTTCAGACTGCTTTGGAGGGGTTGCCCACACAAAAAGCCATGTCTCTCCTCCCCCAAGCATTTTTCCTTGCCCCAATGACTGCTTTTATATATGGCTCCTCAGTAGCTTCCACAGGATGAAATCATTCAGGATCGGACACCCTTCCTAGTGAGGAGACCAGCACAGATGTGGCAGTGGGGAGTCCCTCACCTTGTTCCCAACGGGAAACATGCAAGTCCTTTGCATTGTGCTTGCTTTGTGCTTAACGTGATTCCAAGTACATCCTGCTGAAATTTCTAATAAATGTTTAGACAATTTTATGATTATTTTGTTGGTGTCCAAATAGGAATTGGTGCTGCTTGCAGCACATGTTGGTTCAAGCAAGTCAAGGAAGAAATTGTATTTCTGGGCATTTGTTGCAGGCGGTTGGTGTGTTAATTGGCGAGGCTTTTACTTGAGATCTTTTAAAAAATTTAGTATTGGGCGACAGAGGCCCGGGTTCGATCCTGACTATGGGTTCTGTCTGTGTGGAGTTTGTACGTTCTCCCTGTGACTGTATGGTTTTTCTCCAAGATCTTCGGTTTCCTCCCACACTCCAAAGCCATACATAGTTCGTAGGTTAATTGGCTTGGTACAAATGTTCAATTGTCCCTAGTGTGTGTAGGATAGTGTTAATGTGCAGGGATCACTGGTCTGTATGGACAATTTTTTTTGCATCCACAGAGAGTGGTGAATCTGTGGAATTCTCTGCCACAGAGGCTGGTTGAAGCCAGTTCATTGGCTATATTTGGGAGGGGGTTAGATGTGGCCCTTGTGGCTAAAGGGATAAGGGGGTATGGAGAGAAGGCAGGGATATGATGCTGAGTTGGATGATCAGCCATGATCCTATCGAATGGCGGTGCAGGCTCGAGTGGCCGAATGGTTTACTCCTGCACCTATTTTCTATGTTTCTATGACTACGTGGGCCGATGGGCCTGTTTCTGCACCGTATTGCTAAATTAAACTAAAGTAATATGTTGTCCAACATCGTATCTGGTTATCTGAAGACCAAGATGCCACTTATTCCTGGGTCAACCTATGAACTGCTTCCAGATTGAGAGAATACACTGAATTTCATGCATATTAACTATCAATTATTATCCATTCGTGATGCAATGCTGAATCTTCACCAGTGTTCCCGCATAAAGTGCCTGGGGAAAAAGTGCATAAAACCGTAGATGCTGGACATACAAAAAAGTTCAAAACAATCCTGAAAGCAGTCTGCGTCTTTGGCGGCATCCGTAGGGAAAGCAAAGCAGTTGATGTTTCAGGTCAAGGGTGTTATTCCTTGAGGGTATGTTGGGCATCACTGGAACAATGTGGAAGGTCTGAGTGGGATGGAGAATCAAATTGACAGGAGGCTGGAAGCTCAAAATTTCTTTCCTGCTCTAATAAGAATTGTTCAGCAAAGCAGTAAGCTAATCTGCATTTGGTTTCTCTCATGTGGTGCATGCGCTGTCTCCTGGGCAGAAAACAAGCACAAATAGGTTGGCCGCTTTGCAGAATTTGGGGAATTGCATCCAGTGCCCACAGTATGGTCTCCTCTTCTCCTCTGCAGAGATTCCTGGAGAGAAACCTGAACCCAGAGGTATTCTAACTGATGCCAGATGCTGTCTGGTCAGCTGAGTATTTCCAACATACATCTCCCGTAGTCTGCTTTATTGCATCTCAATGGGAAATTTCTTAAAAATAAGATACTAATAATTGATTAATGGAAGTTCACTGTAAACTATTAAATATTAAAACGTTTCAAAGTTTGTTTATTGTCACATGTACCAATTAAGGTCCAGTGACATTCAAATTACCATACAGCCATAAGCAAAAAGACACACAATGACATAAAGGTTATCATAAACATCCACCACACTGTGATGGAAGGCAATAAAGTCCAATCTTCCTCTTTTATTCTCCCATGGTCGGGGCAGTCGAACCATCCGCATTCGGGGTGATCGAACCTCCCGTGTCGGGGTAGGCAAAGTTTGTGCGGCTTGGAGTTCCCGATGTCGGTCTCTGACCAGAGACCACGAGCTCTGTGATGTTCAAGTCCGTAGGCACCCGCGGTGGAGTTCTCTCAGTCGGTCTCCAGCAAAGGCCACCAACACCTCAACGTTGGGCCGCAGTGCGGATGGAGATACGATACGGAACAAAATAGTAAGATTAAACGAGAACTTACCAGTTTCAAGTTTGATCAGTATTTTATGAAGAGTTACGATGAGTGTTTACTTGAAGAGCCCGCTCAGCACGCATGCACGGCATACTTCAAAGCAGCGGTGTGGAATCACAGATAGACACAGTTATTGAAATAAGCATAGTAAAGAAAAGGAGGCATCAGTTATCAGTTTGACCCATATTATTGAGGGTGGGAGCGGAGGGCACGTAATCCCTCATCGTAACTCCTCATAAAATACAGATCAAACTTCAAACTGGTAAGTTCTCGTTTAATCTTACTATTTTACTTCGGAGTCACGTGTGAAGATTTTAAAGCTCTATGATTTCAAACCGTGTAACAGTTATTACTTCACTCACTGCCGAAGTCCTTGAGGGAGGAAGTGTGTTATCGTAATCAACCAATTAATCTGTTTGTAGAAAAACACAACGGTATTTTTTAACAATAACAACAAAGAAATTAAATTGCTCCCCGGGCTTAACTTAAATATTTGCAGTCTGTAAACTGTTTTCTGCAAATAAAGCAGGTTTTGCCAACGGCTTATTATAAAAAGCTCTGAACGTTCATTCCCCCGACCATCCTGCTGCAGCCAGGATGTGGTCTATAGGCACGTCCATTCTTTTGGCCGTCGACATGGATGCTGCCCTGGTGCAGTGAGATTTGTACATGTTAGTGTTTATCCCAGCAGCTTTTAGCACCTGCTTGAACCGTCTCGAAATGGTTTGACTCGTCACCCGACCATAAGGTTTTTTATAGGTACACAAAATTGCTGGAGAAACTCAGCGGGTGCAGCAGCATCTATGGAGCGAAGGAAATAGGCGACGTTTTGGGCCGAAACCCTTCTTCAGACTGATGGGGGGTGGGGGAGAGAAGGAAGGAAAAGGGGAGGAGGAGGAGCCCGAGGGCGGGCGGATAGGAGGGTGGGAGGAGACAGCTAGAGGGTTAAGGAAGGGGAGGAGACAGCAAGGGCTAGCAAAATAAGTTTTTTTATGACTGACCTATAAGGCTTTTTCAATCCCTCGAATATTTTTGGTTGTGTCTATGTAGGACAGTAGGTGGGTCATGGCACATAACCGTGGTTCTGGCGGGTAAGCCTGGAATTCCACGGCTGGATTAGGTGCTCCTGGTCTGCTCTGTTTGATCAGTCCATGGATAATGAAAGAGATCTGGTCTGGAGCTGTGATCATGTTGTCCAGTTGCAATAGGTGTAGTGACTGGACCCTCTGTGCAGAATCAAGTGTCATCAACATGAGTGTTTTGAGCATAGATGGTTCCAGGTTGAGGGATCTGGCTGGTGGCCATCCCCTGAGGTATGTCAGGACCACACTGACATCCCATATATGGGTGTACCTTGGTGTAGGGGGGGTTAGAGTTATACATACCCTTCATTAGTTTGACCACCAGCGGGTGGGGCCCCATGGCCTGTTGTCCTGGAGCTTGTTTTAAATAGACAGACAGGGCACTTCTAGCTGTGTTGATGGCTCTGTAGCTGAGTCCTTCATCGTGGTGAAGGTTCACCAGGAATTCCAGTACGTTGGTAACTGTAGCGGTTGCGTAGGTGGTCCATGTATCCAAGCAGTACTTCTCCCACTTTTTGATGTTGGACAAGTACCATTTTCTTGTGGATGTTCGGAGGGATGTCATGGAGTAATGGGAACCATGGCTGTGTAGGCCAGTCGGGTACTATCAAAATACCTGAAGCAGAGTCCATTTGTATTGTGCGTAGTGCACGGCTGATGAGGCAGAAGAGAGGAAATGCATAGAAGAAGAAATTTCCCCAATCCAGCGCGAACGCATCTACCGCTGCTGCCTCGGGGTCAGGTTCCCAAGTGACATACATAGGTACCTGGTGATTTAGCCTTGATGCAAATAAGTCGATATCTGGTGTGCCATATTGCTTAATAATCTTTGCAAACATTTTGGGGTTTAACATCCATTCGGTGTTGTCATTAAATTTGCGTGACCTGGTGTCTGCCACTCTATTTAGCTTACCTGGCAGGTAAGTTGCTGATAGCCAAAAATGTCTTTTGACACACCATTGCAAAATTGTGCTGACCAATTTGTTGCATGATATCGATTTTATGCCACCCATATGGTTAATGTAGGCCACCACCGTAGTATTGTCTATTTGTAACCGTACATGCAAGTGATGCATATTGGATGCATATGCTTTTAAACCATAAAAGGCACCCAACATCTCTAGATAGTTAATGCCCAGTGTAAGTAGTAATGATGACTCTGGGTTAGTCCATCTACCACCTGTGCTGGATATGGAGTTAGTCGCTCCCCAGCCTTGAGCACTGGCATCTGTTTGGATAACTAAAGTAGGGTTAATAATGATGATAGGGCTGAAACTATACCAAACGTTTTCTGCCCACCACTGTAGTTCTCATATTGCTTCAGTGGGTAATTTCATGATATGATCATAAGGACCTGCATGTCGTTTTAGCGCCTGTACCTTTGCTCTTTGTAAGTTTTGATAGTGCAAAGGTCCAAATTGTGTAGCCGGAAATGCTGCTACCATTTCCTCAATTACTCTTGCTACTTGTCGAATAGTTGGTCGCTCGTTAACCATTAAATTGTTGCATGATTGTGCCAATTCAGTTCTTTTGTCTTTTGGCAAAGTTACAGACATGTGGGCTAAGTTAATTATAAAGCCCAAGCAGTCCATGGTTGTGGATGGCTTCAACTTGGATTTATCTGGATGTAAGACAAATCCCAAGGTTTCGAACAACTGTTTGGTAGCTGACACAGCTGATACGCTAATTCCATGCTCTTGCCTACTATTAAGATATCATCAAAATATGCCATGACCATATGTTTTTGTCTTCTTAATATTGCCAGGGCTGGTTTTAGTATCTTGGTGAATAATCTTGGGGATGATGTTAACACATTGGGTAATGCTTTAAACTGCCATAGCTGCCCCATCCAGGTAAATTTCAGGTGGCTGCGATGATCCTTGTGAATGGGTACTGAATAGTAAGCATCTCTGAGGTCAATGCTTGCCATGAAGTATCCTTTGGAAATCAGTTGTTTGGCAGTAACAAACGTTTCCATTTTGAAATGTACATACTTAACAAACATATTTAGTCAATGATGATGCGACATCCACTATCTTTTTTTGTTTTACTGAATATTTTTCTAGTATAAATTGTATTTTGTATCCACTAATGCTATTCAGTATATACTTGTCACTCGTGATAGACTCCCATGCTTCCTTAAACAGGTGTAATCTTCCCCCTGTTAGTATTACGCCCCTACTTTCTATATGCTGGTAGGAACCAGACCCACCTACCTCCATGGTTGTGGGTGTTTCTTCTGTCTCTTCCCAGACCAGCGAGTCTTGCGCGTTGTCTGATGTGGCGGTGATGTTGGGGGGTGGTGCATTTCCCATGAGGTCCGCTCTGGGCCTTGGTCTAAAAAAGACTTAGGTGGTGATATGCGGACCCCGAGCTTTCACCAGTCCCATAGGGTAGACGTCGCCTGGTGGACGCGATGGGGTGCTGCCGTTTGGGTATTGTTGTTTTGGGTTTGCTCGTCCCGGGGCCTACCCTCATGAGACCGAAAGTTTTAGAGGCATCTTCCATAGCCTTTACTTTTTTCGTGAGGTCTTTGCCAAAGAGCAGTGTGTCTGACTCAGTGGCTGGGGTTTTGCACAACCCCGCGAATTTTGGATTTAGGGCAGGTCTTATTTCTTTATGGAGGTTATTTATCTCGAACTGCGTGTTGCACAACAGCGCGAGAGTTGGTTTGTGGTCATCTCCGTATTGTCCACAGAACAAGCAAATGATGTGAAGGCTGACGTCTGGAGCCTGAGGATCCGCTGCAGTTTCAGCTCCTGGTTCCGAATATTTGTCCCGACGTGCCCCCAGATTTGGCTGTTGACAGCCGGCACTTTGAGAGACTCACAATGTTTTGGAGCTGTGTACAATTCTAAGTCCTCATTAACCACCTGCTCCTGTAGGGGCCTGTTGGAGAGGTGGTTGATGCTGGCTGCTAGGTTGGTGAGACGTCCCCGTCCGACGAGTCGCAAACCACAGGCCGGATTCTCTTCCTGGTGGCTATACAACCAGTCCGCTGCTCAGGTGCTAGCGGGACTGGGCTCGGCCCGGTGTCGGGGATGGCGGAGCGCCGGGTATTTTCGATGGGCAATGCACAAGGCACTGTGGTGGGAGTGCCTGAACTTCCCCTGCGAGAGCGCCCTTCACGCAGCATGTCTCGCTGGAGCACCTGCTCCAGGAGCAGCTCTATGTGGCTCACGTGTCAGTCTCTACCCCGTGCGGGTGGAGAGAAGTCCCCGTCTGACAAGTTGGAAGCCACCGGCCGGACGCTTTTTCGGGTAGCTTTACATCCAGCCCGCTGCTCAGGCGCTAGCGGGACTGGGCTCGGCACGGTGTCGGGGATGGTGGGGTGCCTGGTAAGCGGTCCTACCGCCTGTTGCTGCCCCCCCCCCCCCCCCCCAGATGGAACGGCCCTCTGTTGGAGTCGAGCGGGGGACAGGTTTGTTCAAGAGCCTTTTTGTTCTCTGCCTGTAAAACAAAGCAGAAGGATCTCCTGTGAAAGAAACCCGACCTGGGGTACTTACCTGACAGTCCGTCTTTCAATCTGTAGCGGGAGCGCCTGACTCCCAATGCGGCCGCTGTTGCACTGCTGAACGCAATGGCGTGCATGCGTGCTGAGCGGGCTCTTCACGTAGTCACTCACGTGACTCCGAAGTAAAATCGAGATAAGAGATTAGAAAAAAAAAATTCCCCCCTCCCCCAAATAAAGAACACTAAAAACATACGTTGAACACATACAAACAAACAACAAAAGAAGGAAAGGACAGACAGACCGTTGGCGAGGCATTGCTGGCACCACCCTTTTCGTTTTGTGACTACGACCTCAGATTAAAGATCTTTATTTTATGGTTCCCACGTACAATAGGAATTATTTGGACAAAATGCAACATTGTTACTTATGCAAATACATTCAATTGTCTTTCCTATGATGTAGGACATGGCAGGGGGACTTCAATAAGTTGATGTTGTATTATTTACAGAAGAATTTTGTGTTTTCACTTGTCTGTGACTTGGCTTGGCTTGCATTCCACAATGACTGACACTCTCAGGCCCAATGCAGGGTATTGACCATTAATGTTAACCTTTCCCTTCCACCCACACATGCTATTCGAATTGCAGTGTTCCTCCGGCACATTGTTTGCTGGAACTTTTTCTGTTTGCATCTCGTTGCATTCAGGCAACGTATTTTTTACACGGTGACCTCACATGGGTACAGATACAAAGGACCGAATGCCTGTTTTTGATGGGGATCATCAAAGCCTCAGGTTGCTGATACTAATACATCAGCATTTATATGGTTTTGCACTTGTTTGATATCTGTAAAAGGAATACAACAACACTTGTTCCAATGCCTCATCTCTTGTCTAGTTTAAAAATAGAAGAATCCAGGTGTTTTATTTAGTTTGTTGGCTGACTGCTTGTTTTAGTAAAGAGCTAATTCAGAAAAAATCTTGATTCATTTGGCTCTGTGTTTAAAACAGTCAGATCTATTCCAGTACATGCATAGAAAAGCAAGTTAATCAACGCTGGTGCAGCTAGTTGAGCTGTTGTCTCCTGGGGGATTGACCCGAGTTCAATCCACCTTGAAATCTAGTGGCTCTCCTCCTCTTCCTCTCATGGCCAAAGATGCAGGGGTTCGTAGACTTATTGGATGTTGTGAGATGAATGAAACTTTCATTACTCGTAATTAACTTAACTTAATTAGGCTTTAAGCAACTTATTTCTTTAATACATAAACTCAGAAACGTCTGGCAAACATGGCTGATTCCGCCGGCTTTTCCCGGCCGAAATACTTCGCACATGCGCACACTCCGGAAATGTCCTGCACATGCGCACACTCTAGAAGAGCTGTGCACATGCGCCCACTTCATTCTCCCCTCCTATTTATGTTGAGACGGTCAGGAGGTTTAATACATCTTGATAACCTTCGCAGCACTGGAGCCTCAGGAGATAACGGTGTTTCAATAGTTGGAGGTAGATATATTGCTTGGTCATCAACTTCACTCATATTGTTATTTAGATTTTCAATTTTAGAATTTCTTGTATAAGTTTCCTAGAGGATGCTGGAAATGTTGGAGGAAGTTCCCGATTAGTGTTATCAGGATGTGACGGAACTGATGGAGAAGATGGACATGGTGCAAGGTCACCAAGTGAGACAGTTGACTGACGTCCATCTCGATACTTGATAGTTGCATAAGAAGTGTTGACATCAGTCCGTTCAACTTCATCAGCAAAAGGCTCATTCTTATTTAATCGGACATAACGACGAAGCAACGCAGGCCCAGGGCTCGTCAACCATGATGGCAGAGAAGTATCACCAGAAGAACGCCCTTTGAAGTTAAAGAACCGCTCGTGTGGAGTAGTATTGGTAGCAGTTGACAGTAGAGATCTGATGGAGTGTAATGCATCTGGTAGAACACATTCTCACTGCTGATCTGGTATATAGTTTGACTTTAAAGCCAGTTTCACTGCTTTCCAAATGATTCCGTTATACCTCTCAACCTGACCATTTCCAATAGGATGATATGGTGTTGTTTTACTTGTTGCAATTCCTCTCTTAGAAAGGTAGTCCTTTAAATATTTTGACATGAATGAGGTGCCCCTATCAGAATGTATGTAACTTGGAAATCCACAGAATGAAAACAGTTGATCTAAACATTTGATAACCATAGCAGCTGAAATATTTGGACAAGGAAAGGCAAATGGAAACCTCGAATATTCGTCAACTAAGGAAAATATATAAAGATTTCGTGAGGAGGATGGTAAAGGCCCTTTGAAGTCAATACTCAAACGTTCCATAGGTTGATCAATCTTCCTTCTTCAGGACGGAAGAACCTTGGTTTTAATTCAGCACAGATTCTACATGAAGCACACGTCATCTTCACATCTTCTGTAGAGAAAGGTAAGTTTTTGGAACGAACATAGTGTAACAAATGAATGACTCCAGGATGACACAGCCCATTATGAAGATCAGTGTGCACAGAAGAATGAACAGAGGCACAAAATGCTCGAGTTAATGTGTCCGCAACAACATTATCCTTACCAGGGCGGTACTCAATTGAATAACTATATGCAGATAATTCAATCCTCCATTCATGAATTTTACTATTTTTAATCTTCGTTCGTTTCCGATTATCCAGCATAAAAGCCACTGAACGCTAATCTGTTATCAAAGTGAAGTGCTGGCGAGCAAGGAAATGACTCAATTTCCTCACTGCTGTAGCTTCCTTTTCGACGGATTGGTAGTGCAATTCACGACCTTGGAGAGTACGAGGCATGAAAGCCACTGGTCGTCCTCCTTGATTTAATGTTGCTGATACTGCTAAATCAGAGGCATCACATTCAACAACAAAGGGGAGATCCTCATCGATGGCGTGCAATGTCGCAGATTCCAATTGTTTCTTTAAAGAAGTAAAGGCACCAATTGCTGTAAGGTCAAGGGGGAAAGATTTTGCTCTAATCAAAGGTTGAATTTTGTAAGAAAAATGTATCCATTTAGCATAATATGCAAACATCCCAAGAACCCTTCGTAGAGAGTTTAATGTTGCTGGAACAGGTATCTCTTGGAATGGGCGGAGTCTTTCTGGATCAGGTTTGATCATTTCCAACCCAATAACCAAGAATATTAATTGACGATACTGATGTTATTGACTTAGCCTCATTTAATGTACAACATCTAAAAATCGTTGTGCATTTTCATCATGTTCAGTTTGGTCTTTTCCTGCAATAGTTATATTATCAAGATAAGGAAAAGTATCTTTAAGGTTTTCCTGTTCAACAAGTTTGTCCATCTTTCTCTGAAAAACAGCCACGCCATTAGTTACCCCAAAAGGAAGTCTGCAGTAGTGATATAATTTCCCATTTGCTTCAACGCAGTGTATTTCTTCTCTGATTCCTTCAGAGGAATTTGATAGTAAGTACTTTTTAAGTCAAAAGTAGAGAATATCTTATACATAGCTAATGTATTGATAATCTCTTCTATTCGAGGTAATGGATATGCATCAAGCTCCGTGAACTGGTTTATAGTTTGAGAGTAATCAATGCAGAGTCTCTTTTTGTCTCTCCAAGGGGTCCTTAACCACGACAACTTGTGCCCTCCAAGGGGAAGAACTGGGTTCTATAATCCCTTCTTGTAAAAGATTAGTTACTTCTGTGTTAAAGTTCCTATTATCTTTACTAAAATGTCTTGATTTTGTAGCAATTGGCTTGCACGGAGGATAAATTAGTGAATAATGAAGGACATTCAACAGATGCTGCAGAAAAACCACACAATACTGGTGGCTTTGAGAATACAAGATCAGGCAGAGTTCCTTCATACATTATTTGAAGTGATCTGTGCAGTTTCTGGAAATCCTGACCTAGAATTATATCGCTACACATTTTTCAAAATACCAAGACATACAGATTTATAGCTAGTTTTGTTTAGAATAAAGTCTACAATACAAGATCCTATAATTTGAGTATTGAGAGTTGTCAGAGCCATCGAGATTTCTCTATTTGAAGGAATTATAGCTCGATTTAGTCGGGACACAACTTGTTCACTTGTAAAACTTTCTGAACTGCCAGAATCAAGTAGTACATTAAGTGTATGGCCATTGATGGATACTGTTGTAGCTGCATGAGATAAGCTCTGAGGAAATGCAGCTGTAATTGCACATAAAGAAGGCGTGTATATGGCAGCAGTCACACTTTTAGTAGGTGCTTTGGACTTGCATACTCTAGAATAATGTCCCTTCTTGCCACAACTATTACAAGTTGCCTCTCGAGCAGGACATGTCTCTCTCTTATGAATATTACTCCCGCAAAAGTAACAGTTCCTTTTTGAATAGTTATATGCTGCAGCAAGTGCACCTTTATCAGTAGAAATTGTTTCCGTTTGCTCCATATTAGTACTTGGGTGAAATTTTTCTGTAGGAGTTGCAGCAGAATACACATTAGATGAGCCATAAGCATCTGAATATTTCTCAGCCAAGTCTAAAGAGTAAGCTTGATTGGAAGCTGACTGTAAATCCAAGGTTTTGTGTTCTAATAGTCTCTGTCGTATTTAAGGCGATGCCAAACCATTGATAAAAGAGTCTCAAATAACTTCCTGTCGATATTGATCAGCCGTAACTGCTTTGAAGGCACAGTCTTTACTAAGTCTTTGAAGTTCTTGTAAAAATTCATCCATTGACTCACCAGGTTTTAGTTTCCCTGTAGCAAGGAGGTGTCGAGAGAATATCACGTTGGGTGTCTTAACGAAGAGCTTGCTTAGTACATCAATAGCAGAATCATAAGTTGTACATTCATCTATTTAATCATATACATCAGAAGAGACGAAGCTTATTAATGTCTTGAGTCTGTCTGGTGCATCATTGCCACACTCATCAAAGAAGTTATTTAGTATGCGAAGCCAGTGCTTCCAATTTGTTGCAGCAGCAGGTGAGTTGGGATCCAGATCCAAGCGTTGTGGTTTCAGTAGCTTCTTCATCCCAAGTTGGACTGTTTGACTTCTGAAAATAAGTTGCTTAAATTGTTGTGAGATAAATGAAACTTTTACTACTCATAATTAACTTAACTTTATTTAAGCTTTAAGCAACTTATTTATTTAATACATAAACTCAGAAACGTCTGGCAAACATGGCTGATTCCGCAGGCTTTTCCCGCCCGAAATACTTTGCACATGCGCACACTCGGGAAATGTCCTGCACGTGCGCACACTCTAGAAGAGCTCCACACATGCGCACATGCGCCCACTTCATTGGACATTGCAAATTGCCCCTAATGTGTGGGTGAGTGGGGAGAGAAAATGAGAATGTGGAGAGTTAATGAGAATGTGGGAGAAGCAAAATGGGATTAATGTAGATTAGTGTGAATTGTAGTTAAAGGTTGATATAGACGGTGGCAAAGGGCCTATTTCAGTGTTGTATCTCTATAACACATGTGAAGTCAAGAAGGATTGGAAATGTTTCTAAATAGATGCCTTTCATTGTTAGTGGCACATTGAACAACGCACAGGTTTGAAAATGTAGGCCTTCTCACTTTTAAGAAAAGAAAATCCTCAAACTCTACCAATTGATATGCTGCAAGAGTTGGGGAGGTGGAAGGAATTGGACACATTAACCAATATATGACCAGCACAAGAGAGCTGGTGTCAATTCGTCAGAAATGATCTGTCAACTATTTTTCAGTCAGTATAAAAATGTTTTTAAAAAAACAGCCTTTCCAAAAATCAATTTGGAAAGATAATTATGCACTGAGTTTAAATTGTATGCTTTATAATATGGAACGCCAATTAATAGTAAGATTAAACGAGTACTTACCAGTACGAAGTTTGATCTGTATTTTATGAGGAGTTACGGTGAGGGATTAAGTGAAGACCCCAGCTCCAGTGCGCATGCGGCATACTTCGAAGCAGCGGTGTGAAATCACAGAATAGACACAATATTTGAAGTAAGATAGTAAAGATCACGAGACTTCAGTTTATTAGCTTGATCTGTATAATGAGGGTGGGAGCGGCGGGCACTTAATCCCTCACCGTAACTCCTCATAAAATACAGATCAAACTTCGTACTGGTAAGTACTCGTTTAATCTTACTATTTTACTTCGGAGTCACGTGAGTGATTCCGTGAAGACTTCAAAGGTCTGTGATTTCAAACCGTGTAACAGTTTTTATTTCACTCACTGCCGAAGTTTATGAGGGAGGAAGTGTTATCGTAATCAACCAGTGGATCTGCTTTCAAAAGAAACAGAAAGGTATTTGTTAACAATAACAACATAACAGAGCTCCTCTGAGCTTAAATTAATATTGCAGTTTGTAATATTCTCCTGCAATTAAATCAGGTTTATCAACGGTTTATAATAAAAAATGTTCTGAACGCGGTTCCCTTGACCATTCTGCTGTATTGAAAATGTGGTCAACCGGGATGTCCATTCGTTCAGCCGCTGATATCAATGCTGCCCTAGTGGAATGGGATTAAATGTATTATTATCTATTCCGGCAGCTTTCAGTACCTGTTTGAGCCACCTTGGAGTGGTTTGGCTCGTACCCCGTTTTGGGTTACTGTGGTTGACCCATAGGCTTTCCTCTCCCTCTAAGATAGTGGGTTGTGTCTATATATAGTAGTAGATGGGTCACCACACTCAACCTGGACTCTGGTGGGTAGGCCCGGAATCCCACCAGTGAATCGGGCGTTCCTGGTCCATATAGCCATATAATGACTACAGCACGGAAAACACAGGCGATCTCGACCCTGCTAGTTCGTGCCGAATCCATATACCTGCGAGTTAGATTTTACCAGACCTAAATATGAACTTGATGCGTCTGGGGTAATCACCATGTATCCAGTCTAGTTTATGGAGTGACCGGACTCTTTGAGCGTGTACGAGAGCCATAAGCATGAGCCTTTTTTTTTTTAAAACATAGATTAAGCAAGCTGAGGGATCTGGCTGGTGCCATTCTCTGAGGTATGTCAATATCACACCAATATCCCATACATGGGTATATACCTGGGTGTTTGGGGCTTATATTATAGTTGCCCTTCATAAGTTTACCTTCAGTGGATGGGATCCCATGCTCTGCTGACATGCGGTTTTAGATAAGCAGATAAGGCGCTCCATGCTGTATTTACGGCACTGTAACTCACCTTTTAGTCATGGTGCAGATGTTCCAGGAACTCCAATACGTCAGTGGTTGAATAGTTCGTTGTCCCTGCGTCGTGGCAGTATTTTACCCATGTTAGCTTTTAGTGACTGTTCGCAGGGATGCCGACATGGTGGTAATGGTTCCTTTGGATAATCCCAGTCCCTGGTAAGGTCTATTCAAAACCTGCACCCAGGAGTTTGATGTTTCCCTGGCATGGGTGGCTTATGCCTGATACTGGGTTGAGTCAGCAACCATGGTCCACTAGGGAAATCCATAGGTGACTCGCCCACCGTGTCGTGATGAACTGGGAACCATGGCTGTAGGCCGGTCGGGCACGTTCAATATCTCGGAGACAGATCCCATCTGTATTGCGAAGTGCCCGACGGATGAGGCAGAAGGGAGGAAGGCAAAGCAGAAATTCCCCCTTCCAGCGTATAGGCATCTATCGCTGCTGCCTCTAATCTGGTTCCTAAGTCACATACATGGGTTACTGGTGATTCCGTCTTGTGCAACCAAATTGATATCTGGCTTTCAAACTGCTTAATAAATTTAGCAGATATTTTGGGTTATGACATCTATTCAATGTAATCATAAATTGTACCCCGTGACATGGTGTCTCCTACTGTGTTCTAGCTTCCTAGGACATAGGCAGCTGATAGTTAAAATGTCTTTTGACACACCATTGACAGATTTGTTTGACCAATTTGTTGCACAATAATGATTATTATGCTCCCCATATGGTTGATATAAGCCACCACCATAGTATTATCAATCCGTAACCACATATGTACGTGCTGCATTTGAAATGCATATGCTTTTTAGCCCAATAGGCGATCACCAATCCCAAGAAGTTGATGCCCGGTATGTGTAGTAACGATGTTTGTGACTTGGTCCATCTGTTACCTGTGCTGGATATGGAGTTTAGTTGCTCCCCAGCCTAAAGTACTGGCATTGGTTTTTAAAAATAACCAAGTTGGGATTGGTGATGATAATAGGGCTGAAAACTATGCCAAATATATGTCTGCCCACCACCTTAATTGTGATATAGCTTCAGTGGGTACATTCATGATTTGATTATAGTGACCCAAGTGTCTTGGCAAAGTAACAGTCATATGGACGGAATTGTTATTGAAGCCCAGATAATCCTTGGTAGTAACGCTTCAATTCTGGTTTATCTGGGCGTGGGATGAACCTCAGCTTTAGGGAGCTGTTTCGTAGCTAGAACTGCTCCACAGCTAATTCCTTTGTTTCCCCTAATATGAGGATATCATCCAATATGTGCCATGATTATGCTTGTTTTCTTAATATTTCATGGCCATTTTTAATAGTTTAGGGCGGAGGTTTAGACCATATGAAATGCTATATGCTCCCATGGTTGCCCTAACCGGGATATCCATGATCCAGGTAAATATATTTAGGTATCTATAATGATCCTAGTGTATGGTATAAGATAGTTAGCATCTCCCATATCAATGCTCCCCATAGGTATCCTAGGGAGATCAGATGTCTGGCAGTGACAAAACTCCACCTCCATCTTAAAGTGGATATACTCAACAGATTTATTTAGTGATATTAGATCAATGATGATGCTACATTCATCATCTTTTATAGTTTTGGTGAATATATTCGATACAAATTCCAATCCGTTTAGTAATGTGCCTGTTTAGTTCAGCTTGCCTTCTCACTTCTCTTTTCTTAGAGGGAGAAACAGCCCTTTGGGCGCATTGCTGAACTGGCAGTAAAATGCCCAATTTGAATTCGTTTTTATCCTCTAATGCTGTTGAGTATATTTTGGTTATTTGTGACAGCATCCCATGCTTAGCCCACTCCCCATGCAGTTTAGTAGAACACCCTTGTTTTAGTGTAAACTGGGAGGAACCAGACTACCTACCTCCATGCTTGTTGTTTTTCATGAAGGCGTAGTTTGCTGGTATGCTGGTGCTGTCGGTGGGGCGGCGCATCTTCCCACGGCTCCGCTCTGGGCCCCGTCTAAAAAGAACTATGGGGATCTGCAGCGGTCACCAGGCTTTCACCAGTCCTTGTTTGATATTGCTGGTGGATGCCGAGGGGTGCTGCCAGCTGGGTGTTGGATGTGATGTCCTGCTCGGCCCATAGCCTGCTCCCTCTTCCCCGCAGCAGCGGTTTGCATAGCCCCATATATTCGGGGTTGCGGGCAGGTCTATATGCACCATCGTTCAGTCGAGTATCCCAAATATGGGAACATCTTAGGCGTCAGCACCAAAGGCGAGCAAAGGTGGTAACATCTTGACCTTCTGTAGAATTCGCTGCTTGTCTGTGAGTCTACGAGACCCAGCTGCCTGCGGATTTGCCTCTGGAAAGGCCTGTTCCTGCAGGGCTTTTGTTGGGAAGATGGTCGCGTGGAGGAGCCATGTAGTGGCCCACGACACCCAGTGGCTCTTCCTGATCCTGCTCCCCTGGCATACTGCTGTTCTCGTCCGCCTGCCCAGCACTTAAGCCAGCCCAGCCCTGGCCTCCTTAGCCCTTAAAAAAGGAGCATAAAGGATGCGCTAAATGGGAGGAGGCAAAGCACTCCACTCCGCTGTTGCATCAATCCCTCGACAAGGGAGATGGCTAGTGCAATAGCACTGGGGTAAGAGTCAGCTCCCTTGGCATTCAGCCAGTGCCCCTTTACACCGGCGGCACAGGGAACGGCTCGGTGTCGAGTGAGCGGGAGCATTGAAATAGCTCCACCGCTACCGGTGGCTGCCTCCCGGATAAGGACCCTCGTGTGGAGTTGGGCAGGCAGTCCTTCTCCTGGAGGTGAACTTCATGACCTCCTCTGGCTTGGGGAGACAGACATACTCATTTTTGCTGTCTCCAACCTGTTCCAGCTTGGAGGAAGATGGCTCCTGTAGAACCTGTAAATTGGTAAGATTTCCCCTTACCTGCATGTAGAGGCTGCCTGCCGTTTTCCAGGCGGCGTTGTGGCGGTTCCCGGGCGGTGATTCTCGTGGTCAGGAGTCTGCAGGGCTGCCGGTCGGGTTTTTTTTTTTTTTTTTTTTTAAAATTTCCCGCCGGTCCGCGGCTGTACGGAACAGCTGTTCAGCGGACCGGCATTGGCGCAGCTCCCTACAGCGGTCCGCAGCGTTAGTGGTCCGGGTGGCACCTTTGGTCTGCAGCGTTAGCGGTCCGGGTGGCACCTTGTCCCCGTCACTGTCGGCCCCACGCTGGAGTCGAAACGGGGCCCGCTCACCATGCCTCACTTTGCTCCCCCTGGAGCAAAAACCACAAGGCCCGATTAAGGTAAGTACTTACCTCTCGTCCTTGGATGCGGGAGCTGCCGACTCCCGCTGGCTGCCGCGTTCTGCACGCTGTGCGATTATGCCGCATGCGCACTGGAGCTGGGGTCTTCACGGAATCACTCACGTGACTCCGAAGTAAAATTCAGTAAATAATTGAGCCATATCAGACACTGAACTTCAAAATGTATGGATCCATATTTTACAGTATTCCCAAGGTTAAATCAGCATTGTTAAAGTTAAAATATGTTATGTAATTAGCATTTAGTGAGAAAGCAAATAATGCATAGGAAGATACAATATTTATTTGTTTTCAGGTAAGTATTCTTTGTGAAAATATGGGATGTTAATAGAAACATAGAAACATAGAAATTAGGTGCAGGAGGAGGCCATTCGGCCCTTCGAGCCTGCACCGCCATTCAATATGATCATGGCTGATCATCCAACTCAGTATCCCGTACCTGCCTTCTCTCCATACCCTCTGATCCCCTTAGCCACAAGGGCCACATCTAACTCCCTCTTAAATATAGCCAATGAACTGGCCTCGACTACCCTCTGCGGCAGAGAGTTCCAGAGATTCACCACTCTCTGTGTGAAAAAAAATCTTCTCATCTCAGTTTTAAAGGATTTCCCCCTTATCCTTAAGCTGTGACCCCTTGTCATGGACTTCCCCAACATCGGGAGCAATCTTCCTGCATCTAGCCTGTCCAACCCCTTAAGAATTTTGTAAGTTTCTATAAGATCCCCTCTCAATCTCCTAAATTCTAGAGAGTATAAACCAAGTCTATCCAGTCTTTCTTCATAAGACAGTCCTGACATCCGAGGAATCAGTCTGGTGAACCTTCTCTGCACTCCCTCTATGGCAATAATGTCCTTCCTCAGTTGGAGACCAAAACTGTACGCAATACTCCAGGTGTGGTCTCACCAAGACCCTGTACAACTGCAGTAGAAGCTCCCTGCTCCTATACGCAAATCCTTTTGCTATGAAAGCTAACATACCATTCGCTTTCTTCACTGCCTGCTGCACCTGCATGCCTACTTTCAATGACTGGTGTACCATGACACCCAGGTCTCGCTGCATCTCCCCTTTTCCTAGTCGGCCACCATTAAGATAATAGTCTGCTTTCCTGTTTTTGCCACCAAAATGGATAACCTCACATTTATCCACATTATACTGCATCTGCCAAACATTTGCCCACTCACCCAGCCTATCCAAGTCACCTTGCAATTCTTAAGGGGTTGGACACGCTAGATGCAGGAAGAGTGCTCCCGATGTTGGGGAAGTCCAGGACAAGGGGTCACAGCTTAAGGATAAGGGGGAAATCCTTTAAAACTGAGATGAGAAGAACTTTTTTTCACACAGAGAGTGGTGAATCTCTGGAACTCTCTGCCACAGAGAGTAGTTGAGGCCAGTTCATTGGCTATATTTAAGAGGGAGTTAGATGTGGCCCTTGTGGCCAAGGGGATCAGAGGGTATGGAGAGAAGGCAGGTACGGGATACTGAGTTGGATGATCAGCCATGATCATATTGAATGGCGGTGCAGGCTCGAAGGGCCTAATGGCCCACTCCTGCACCTAATTTCTATGTTTCTATGTTTCCTAGCATCCTCCTCACAGCTAATACTGCCCCCCAGCTTAGTGTCATCCGCAAACTTGGAGATATTGCCTTCAATTCCCTCATCCAGACCATTAATATGTATAGTAAATAGCTGGGGTCCCAGCACTGAGCCTTGCGGTACCCCACTAGTCACTGCCTGCCATTGTGAAAATGACCCGTTTACTCCCACTCTTTGCTTCCTGTTTGTCAGCCAGTTCTCTATCTACATCAATACTGAACCACCAATGCCGTGTGCTTTAAGTTTGCATACTAATCTTTTATGTGGGACCTTGTCGAAAGCTTTCTGGAAGTCCAGATACACCACATCCACTGGTTCTCCCCTATCCATGCTACTAATTACATCCTCGAAAAATTCTATAAGATTCGTCAGACATGATTTACCTTTCGTAAATCCATGCTGACATTGTCCAATGATTTCACCACTTTCCAAATGTGCTGCTATCCCATCTTTAATAACTGACTCTAGCAGTTTCCCCACTACCGATGTTAGACTAACTGGTCTGGAATTCCACTTTTTCTCTCTCCCTCCCTTCTTAAAAAGTGGGGTTACGTTTGCTACCCGCCAATCCTCAGGAACTATTCCAGAATCTAAAGAGGTTTGAAAGATTATTACTAATGCATCCACTATTTCTGGAGCTACTTCCTTAAGTACTCTGGGATGCAGCCTATCTGGCCCTGGGGATTCATCGGCCTTTAATCCATTCAATTTACCCAACACCACTTCCCGGCTAACCTGGATTTCACTCAATTCCTCCAACTCCTTTGACCCGCGGTCCCCTGCTATTTCCGGCAAATTATTTATGTCTTCCTTAGTGAAGACGGAACCAAAGTAGTTATTCAATTGGTCCACCATATCCTTGTTCCCCATGATCAACTCACCTGTTTCTGATTGCAAGGGACCTACATTTGTTTTAACTAATCTCTTTCTTTTCACATATCTATAAAAAACTTTTGCAGTCAGTTTTTATGTTCCCTGCCACTTTTTTAATGTGTGCAATGTCAGGAGATGTGTCCTTTCAGATATTACATGAATAATGCACAGTGTGTTATTCTACTGGTGAAGTAGATTGTGTTTAAATCAGTTGAATTTTACAACACATAGCTTTATGTCAGTACATTCTGAAGTCTAGCGGAGGGCAGTAGAAGCTGCTAAGTGAAACTTATGAATTGGCAGTTTTTGAAAATTCACATTTCATCATAAACTGAGAGTAGAAAATCAATGGTTATATTTTTTACTTTATTATTCAGGGCTTAATACGTTATTTAAAGGTTGCTTTTATTTCATTTACAACTTAATTATTTTATAAATGTGGTGCCAAGTTAATTTTTAATCTAACCTGCAATAAAAGCCATGGAATGAAAAAATCAGCACATTTAAAAAAAAAGTTTTTAGAATAAACAACTCTACTGATTTAATTTTCACAAGAATAGAATTTATGCATTACATTGTGTATTGAGTGACATAATGCACCCTCTGCGTTCAGAATCCCAAACATTGTGACGAATATGGAATAGAATTCAATATTCAATATTCTTCCCAGCTGTTATCAGGCAATTGAACCATCCTCTCCCCAGCTAGAGTGTGATCTTGACCTAATATCGATCTCATTGGAGACTTTTGAAACATGTTGAATCAGACTTTATCTAGCACTAAATTATATACCCTTTTTCCTGTATCTGTACGCTGTGGACGGCTTGAGTGTAATCATGTATAGTAATTTCGCTGACTGGATAGCATGCACCAAAAAATATTTTCACTGTACCTCGGTACACGTAACAATAATAAACTAAACTAAATTTAAAATTTGATTAATATGATCTCAAGCAAACATTGAAAACTGTGTTTTCCTCCCATGGGTTCATGATATATAGTGGGCTGTTCTTCTTCAAAAATAATACTGTTGTCTGCCAGTTGGCCAATCACGCGCTTTGCTTCAGGCTAGCACACATCATAGCTGAGAGGGCTTCACTGATGCCTGTTTTATTGGAGATTCCGATGAAGGTTCTTTCTAGTTCTGTGTCCTGGAAACTGTCCCCCCCATCTCTCCCCCCCGTCTCCCCCCCCCTCCCCCCACCCATCTCCCCCCACCATCTCCCCCGCCCCATCCCCCCCCATCTCCCCCCCCCCCATGATTTCACCACTTTCCAAATGTGCTGCTATCCCATCTTTAATAACTGACTCTAGCAGTTTCCCCACTACCGATGTTAGACTAACTGGTCTGTATCTCCATCTCCCCCCCATCTCCCCATCTCCCCCCCCATCTCCCCCCCATCTCCCCCCACCCCCCATCTCCCCCCTCCCATCTCATCCCCCCCCCCCCCCCCCGTCTCCCCAAACTTCCCGGATATGACAACATTCCCGGTTATGATGACATTTCTGGATATATCTGGTACCTCTAGGGGCGCTGCATTGGTAGACTGTGCCTACAGCCTGTCTGTTATTTCTATCTTTTTTTAGTTAGTCTAAAGGTATTTCTATCTTTATTATTTTTAGTTAGTCTAAAGTCTTGTGTTGGGGGATACTTTAACTTTTCTATGCGGGGGAGTGGGGCAGGGTAAGGGGGAAAGGACTCCTGTAGGAGGGGGCTGACTCTGGTGTCCACGCCACTGAGGACGTCCCGCAGCCCCGACGTCGGACTTACAACCCCCTCGGCGAGCGGTCCTGAACATTGGGCCGCCCGTAGCTGCAACTGCGGAGGGCACGGGGAGGCCCTGACCACGGGGAACAATGGAGGAGGAGACTGACTATGGTGCCTTCCCACACAGTGGGAAACTCGGATTCTGCTGTGTGGGGATGTTTTATGTCAAACCATATAGTGTGTTGTGCCCCTTATTTTTTATTGTATGGCTGTATGGGAATTTCATTTCACTGTGTCACCTGGCACATGTGACGAATAAATGTATCTTGTATCTTGTATTTGACTACATACCCGGACATGACGACATAATCGGATATGACGACATATTCGGATATGGCGACATTCCTGGATATGACGACATTCCCGGATATGATGACATACCCGGCTATGACGATCTTCCTGGATATGATGACATACCCGGATATGATGACATACCCGGATATGATGACATTCTTGGCTATGACGACATACCCGGAAATGACGATCTTCCTGGATATGACGACATACCCGGTTATGACGACATACCCGGTTATGACGACATACCCAGATATGGCATACCCGGTTATGACGCGATACCCAAATATGGCAACATTCCCGGATATGGCGACTTTCCAGGATATGACAACATTCCCGTAAATGACGACATTCCCGGAAATGCCGACATACCCGGATACGACGAAATTCCTGTATATGATGACATACCCGGACATCACGACATTCCCAGATATGACGACATACCTGGATTTGACAACATTCCCGGTTATGACAACATACCCGGTTATGACGTAATTCCCAGATATGACGTCATTCCCAGATATGGCGACACACCCGGTTATGACGACTTTCCCAGATATGACAAAACCTCGGACATGATGACATTATCGGATATGACGACATTCCAGGATATGATGACATTCCCGGAGATTGAGATATTCTCGGATATGAAGACATACCCGGTATGCCAACATTCACAGATATGGCGACATTCACATGTATATGTCGACATTCACGGATATGACGGCATTCCCGGATAGGACCATCTTCCCCGATATGATGACATACTCAGATATAGCAACATTCCCGGATATGACGACTTTCCCAGATATGACAACTCTCGGATATGACGACATACCCGGTTATGACAACATAACCGGAATGACGACATACTCGGATATGACGGAATTCCCGGATATGACTACGTTCCCGGATATAATGACATTCCCAGATATGACGCCATTCCCGGATTTTACGACATACCCAGATATGACGACATGCCCAGATATGACGACATTCCCGGATATGCCGATATTCCCAGATATGACGACATTCCCAGATATGATGACATACCCGGATATGAAGCCATTCCTGGATATGCCGACATACCCTGATATGACGAAATTCCCGGATATGATGACATAGAAACATAGAAATTAGGTGCAGGAGTAGGCCATTCGGCCCTTCGAGCCTGCACCGCCATTCAATATGATCATGGCTGATCATCCAACTCAGTATCCCGTACCTGCCTTCTCTCCATACCCTCTGATCCCCTTGGCCACAAGGGCCACATCTAACTCCCTCTTAAATATAGCCAATGAACTGGCCTCAACTACCCTCTGTGGCAGAGAGTTCCAGAGATTCACCACTCTCTGTGTGAAAAAAGTTCTCCTCATCTCGGTTTTAAAGGATTTCCCCCTTATCCTTAAGTTGTGACCCCTTGTCCTGGACTTCCCCAACATCGGGAACAATCTTCCGGCATCTAGCCTGTCCAACCCCTTAAGAATTTTGTAAGTTTCTATAAGATCCCCTCTCAATCTCCTAAATTCTAGAGAGTATAAACTGTAAAAGGACTTACTGCACACACACAAGTCTTTTACTATAACTATTTATTAGGTAACTGTTAATCACTATGCTGTAGCTGTCCGTGGTCATCACTGGAGCTAGAGAGCGAGCTAGAGGTGGGGACACTACAATTATACTGGAGACAATGGGGAGTGGTTAGTAATACGGGAGGTCACTATGGTTAAAGGAACATGCACTGATCTACATCCTTCCTCTGGGAAACAAAAGCATGGCAGGTACTATACAGAGTGACCACGGCTCATACGCTACGAACACCAACCGCACCGGCAACAGTACAACACTATGCGAATTCCCCGTAGCGGACAGGCGGCCTGACCAGCCGGCCAGAGCGGGTGCGTAAACCGCCCTCCTCCTCATCGTCGGGAACAGAAGGGACGGCAGCCGGGGGATGGGCAGGAGAGGCGGGCGGAGGAGAATGTGGGGCTGCGGGTGGAGAGACAGGTTTGGCAGGGGAGGGAGGTTTTGCGGGCGATGCTGGCTTGACAGGCGAGGCAGGTGAACGGGCGGACAGTTGTGAGGGGAGGGTGCGTGGCATGCGAGGCGTAGACGGGGCCTGAGGGGCCACGGGAGGTCTGGAAGAGATGGGGGGGTGAGAAGGATCGGCGGGAGGCGGAGCGGGCTCATTCACAAGGAGTAAGTGCTGGCGGGAGCGACGGTAGATAGCCCCCTCGTAGTCGACGAAATAGGAGCGCGGAGAACCGGCATCTCCGACTACGACTGCCAGGCGGTAGTGGCCAGTGGGGGATTGCATCCGGACAACCTGCCCCGGGAGCAGACGTGGAAGTAGGCGGGCAGATTTGTCAAAAGAGCGCTTCTGGGTGTCCTGTTTTTTGGCAATGCGCTCAGTGACAGTGGCAGGGTTTTGGACAGAGGGCTTGAGGGACTGCTGGGAAACCGGCAGGGGAGGTCTGGTGGTGCGAGACATGAGGCGTTGGGCAGGGGAACCGAGCGCAGGGTCGCGGGAAATGTTGCGGAGGTTGAGCAGGGCAAGGTGGAAATCAGCACAGAACAGGCGGCAGTGTTCCAGCAGCTCCTTGGCACTACGAACGGCCCGCTCAGCAAGTCCGTTGCTCTGAGGAAACTCGGGGCTGCTGGTGATGTGGTGAAAGTTCCAACGGGCAGCAAAGGTCTTGAACTCGTCGCTGGAGAACTGGCTGCCGTTGTCGGACCGGAGGGTCACCGGGGAGCCGAAGGTGGAAAAGTGACGGCGAAGTTTCCCGATGACGGCGGCAGAGGTGATGGAGGTCAGCTGGTCGACCTCGAACCAGCTGGAATACGAGTCCACCAGGACCAGGAAGTGCTTTCCGCGCCACTCAAAGAGGTCGGTGGCAACGGCCATCCATGGGAGCTCTGGAGCCGGCGGCTGCAGGAGAGGCTGGCGCTGCTGATGGGGGTGCAGGGTGTTGCAGGCAGCGCAGGCGGAGACCCTGTCACGGATGTCCTGAGCCATGCCAGGCCAGTAGAATTGGCTTTGGGCATGGGAGAGGGTAGCTTCCACCCCAGGGTGGCCGCTGTGAGCAGTCTGGAAATAGTGATCCCGGAGTGCGGCAGGCACCACGACTTTGTGACCCTTTACCACCACGCCGGCGTGAAGCACCAGTTCGTCGCGAACGAGGAAATATGGTGCCGCGCCAGCAGGCAGTTCGGAGCGACGGTCAGGCCAACCACGGCGGATAACGTCCGCAAGTTGTTGCAGGGCAGGATCATCAGCAGTATGTTGGACCAGGGACTGCATTTGCTGTGAAGGAACAATGTTGACGTTTAGTACCAGAAGGTCGGAGGATTCGTACGGGTGGCGGACAACGGAAGGCAGCGGAGCACGAGAAAGAGTGTCAGCTACAAACATGTCTTTGCCCTTACGGTAGACGATCTGGAACGTGAAACGCTGGAGCTGCAGCATCATGCGCTGCAACCGGGAAGAAGCAACATGGATAGGTTTATTAAGGATTGTCACCAACGGCTGGTGGTCAGTCTCGATGGTGAAAGAGTTGCCGAGGATGTAGTCTTTAAACTTGGAGCAAGCGAAGACCACGGCAAGCAGCTCTTTTTCAATCTGGGCATATCGCTGCTCGGCAGGGGTCATGGTGCGTGAAGCGTAGGAGACGGGCAGCTGAAGGTTGTCATAAAGCTGCAGGCAAGCGGCACCGAGACCAAACTTCGAGGCATCGCAAGTGAGGATAATGGGTCGGTGCAGGTCGAAAAATTTCAAAGTCGGGGTAGCGGCAAGCTTTAGCTTCAGAGTCACGAAAGCTGACTGGTGGTGCGGGAGCCAGACCCACGCGGAGTCCTTTTTGATTAGTTCCCGAAGGGGGGCACTCAGTTCACTGAGGTCGGGTATGAATTTACCCAGGTAGTTGACCATGCCCAGGAAACGCTGCAGGCCAGGGACGTCGGTAGGAGCGGGCATGTCAGTGACTGCTGACGTTTTCTGGGGGTCGGGTTTGAGAGGTCTCTAGAACTGTACAGATAAGAGTTGCCTTTCCCACGGGAACCAGGACGCCCCCCCCCCCCCCCCATAGGCATGGAGGCAGGTGTCACCAGGAAGAACTTTCTCACCAGATCTGATCTGCTTGAAAAGGCTTATTGACATAACATTGGCGAAAGCGCCAGTATCGACCTTGGCTGAAAAGGAATGGCCGTTCACAGTAACATGCACAGAGGGATCCGTAATCAGAGCAGGTGTACCCAAAAGTGAAAAAATAGTTGGATCTTCATGAGAGGGGAGTGCATCAGAGTCTTGGAGCTCCTCCAGCTCGTACTGAGGAAGCAGAGCGCTATCAGGGAGTGCAATGTTGTTTAGTTCGGCAAGGTTGTTTAGACTCCTTCTTGGAGCAGGGACTGGCTTCCCACGGGAACGGCAGGCGGCAGAAAAGTGGCCGAGTTTGCCACAGGAAAGACAGGTCTTGCCCTGTGCGGGGCAAATGTTTGAGGGATGAGCCGTAAAAAAGCAGTTAGGGCAGCGTCGCGGGACAGTGGAGGTGGCGACTTTCATGGGGAGAGCCGCGGGGTTGCGTCGCGTAGTCAGGCGACCGGCTTGACCGGTGAAGTTAATGTCCTGGGGAGCCTGTCTGGACACGGAACCAACGGCTTCGGACATGCGTGCAGAATACATAGCATCCCGCAGTGTCAGATCGGGTTTAACTAAGAGCTGCTCACGCAGTCTATCGTTGCGGACGTCCCTAATTAATTCGTCAGGGGTGATTGTGTCAAGGCGGCAGCGCTGAGCCAGGTGATGCAAGGCGGCAATGAAAGTGCCGACAGGCTCGCCTGGCAGCTGCTGCCTCTGGAAGAATTTGAAGCGTTCGATGATGTTGTTGGTAGGAATATCACAGAGGGCAGCGAACTTATTAAGGAGACATACCGGGTCGTTGCGGTCCTCTCCGGCGGCGAAATGGAACGATGCATACTGATCCATAGCTGCAGGTCCCGCGAGGTTAAGCAATAGGTGAGCCTGTACAGCAGGAGTGGCATCAGGATGGGCGATAGCAATGTAATGCTCGTAATCGCGCTGGAACACGGTCCAGCGATGGACAATGTCCGTGTCGAACACCAACTGGTCTGGTCGACGACAGTGGTGGGACATGATAAAAGAAAGGAGGGAAGGACTGGGAGAAAGAAATGATAAAACAAAAACCGATAAACAGGAGACGCAAGTCTACCGCTATGACACCATGTAAAAGGACTTACTGCACACACACAAGTCTTTTACTATAACTATTTATTAGGTAACTGTTAATCACTATGCTGTAGCTGTCCGTGGTCATCACTGGAGCTAGAGAGCGAGCTAGAGGTGGGGACACTACAATTATACTGGAGACAATGGGGAGTGGTTAGTAATACGGGAGGTCACTATGGTTAAAGGAACATGCACTGATCTACATAAACCAAGTCTATCCAGTCTTTCTTCATAAGGCAGTCCTGACATTCCAGGAATCAGTCTGGTGAACCTTCTCTGCACTCCCTCTATGGCAATAATGTCCTTCCTCAGATTTGGAGACCAAAATGTACGCAATACTCCAGATGTGGTCTCACCAAGACCCTGTACAACTGCAGTAGAACCTCCCTACCAGGATACCAGGATATGCCAGGATATGCCAGGATATGACGACATTCCCGGATATGATGACATACCCAGATATGACAACATTCTTGGATATGATGACATTCCCGGATATGATGAAATTCCCGGATATGATGACATTCCTGGAAATGACGACATTCCCATATATGAAGCCATTCCCGCATAAGGCGAGATAGATATGGTGAAGTTCCGGGATATGACAACATACCCGGCTTTGACGATCTTCCCGGATATGACGATCTTCCCGGATATGACGACATTCCCGAATATGACGACATTCCTAATTATGATGACATACCCGGATATGACTACATTCCCGGATATGAAGACATAACCGGATTTGACGACATTCCCGGTATGCCGACTTTCCCAGATAGGAACCCATTCCCGGAGATGGTGACATTCCCGAATACGTGGACATAACCGGATATGGCGACATACCCAGATATGGTGACATTCCCGGATATGACGACATTCCCGGATATGCCGACATTCCCAGATAGATAGTCATTCCCGGAGATGGTGACATTCCCGAATATGTGGACATAACCGGATATGGCGACATACCCAGATATGGTGACATTCCCGGATATGACGACATTCCCGGATATGCCGACATTCCCAGATAGGAAGCCATTCCCAGAGATGGAGACATTCCCAGATACGTGGACATACCCGGATATGGTGAAATATACAGATATGGCGACCTTCCCAGATATGACGACATTCCCGGGTATGGTGACATTCCCGGATATGACGACATTCCCGGATATGCCGACATTCCCAGATAGGAAGCCATTCCTGGAGATGGCGACATTCCCAGATATGTGGACATACCCGGATATGCTGACACATAACCAGATATGACAACATATCCGGATATGATGTCATCCCCGGATATGATGAAATTCCCGCATACAATGACATTCCATGATATGATGACATTCCTGGATATGATCCCATTCCCAGAGATAGCGACATTCCCGTGTATGGCAACATTCCTGGATATGACGACATTCCTAGATATGGCGACATACCTGGATATGACGACATTCCGGGATATGACGACATACCTGGATATGATGACATTCCCGGATATGATGCCATTTCTGGATATGACGACATACCCGGATATGATGACATTCTCAGATTTGAAGACATACCTGGATATGACGACATACCCGGATATGATGACATAACCGGATATGACGGAATTCCCGGACATGACGAAATTCCCGGCTATGACGACATTCCTGGATATGACGACATTCCTAGATATGACGACATACCCGGATATGACGACATTCCCGCATATTACAACATACCCGGATATGACGACATACCCAGATATGACTACATTCCCGGATATTCCGCCATTCCCAGATAGGAAGCCATTCCCGGGGATGGAGACATTCCCGGATAAGTGGACGAACCCAGATATGGTGAAATATACAGATATGGCGACGTTCCCAGGTATGGCGACATTCCTGGATATGACGACATTCCCGGATATGGCGACATTCCAGGATATGATGACATTCCTGGATATGCCGACATTCCCAGATAGGAAGCCATTCCCGGAGATGGCGACATTCCCGGATTTGTGGACATACCCGGACATGCCGACACATAACCGGATATGACAACATATCTGGATATGATGTCATTCCCGGATATGATGAAATTCCCGCACATGATGACATTCCATGATATGATGACATTCCCGGATATGATCACATTTCCGGAGATGGCGACATTCCCGGATATGTGGAAATACCCGGATATGGCGACATTTCCGGATATGATGACATTGCTGGATATGACGACATACACGGATATGGAGACATTCCCTAATATGACGACATACCCAGATAGGACGACATTCCCAGATATTACGACGTATCCAGATATGACGATATTCCCAGATACGAAGACATCACCGGATAACATGACATTCCCAGATATGACGACATACCCGGACATAACAACATTCCCGGATATGACGACATACCCACATATGACGACAATCCCAGATATCACGACTTTCCCAGATATGACAACATCTCCGACATGATGACATTACCGGATATGACGACATTCCCGACTATGATGACATTCCCAAATATGATGACATTCCCGGAGATGGCGATATTCCCGGATATGAGGACATACCCGGATATGGCGACCTACCCAGATATGGCGACATTCCCAGATATGGCGACATACCCGGATATGATGACATTCCCGGGTACGACGACATACCCGGACATGACGACATTCCCGGATATGATGACACACCTACATATGACGACATACCCGGGTATGACTCCAATCCCGGATAGTATGACTCACCTGGATATGACGACATTCCCAGATGTGCCGACATACATGGATATGAGCAAATTCCTGGATTTTACGACATACCCGGATATGATGACATGCCCAGCGATGACGACATTCCCGGATATGCCGACATTCCGAGATAGGAAGCCTTTCCCGGAGATGACAACATTCCTGGATATGTGGACATAACTAGATATGACGACATACCCGGTTTGACGACATAGCCGGATATGACTACATAACCGGATATGACGACATTCCTAGATATGCAGACCAACCCGGATATGACATAATTCCCGGATATGATGACGTTTCTGGATATGACGACATACCCGGATATGATGACATAAACGGATATGACGGAATTCCCGGGTATGACAAAATTCCCGGATATGACAACATACCCGGATATGACGACATTCCCGCATATTACTAGATATGATGACATACCCGGATATGATGATATACCCGGACATGACGACATTATCGGATATGCCAACATTCCCAGATAGGAAGCTATTCCCGGAGATGGAGACATTCCCGGCTATGTGGACATAACCCGGATAAGGCGACATAGTCAGATATGGCAACATTCCCGGATATGGCAACATTCCCTGATATGAAGATATTCCCGGATATGACGACTTTCCCAGATATGGCGACATACCTGGATATGACGACATTCCCGGCTATTACGACATACCCGGATATGACAAAATTCCCGGATATGACGACATTCCTAGATGATGACATACCCGGTTATGACAACATTCTTGGATATGATAACATTCATGGATATGACGAAATTCCCGGATATGACGACATTCCAAGCTATGCCGACATTCCCAGATAGGAAGCCATTACCGGAGATGGCGACATTCCCGGATATGTGGACATACCCGATTATGCCGACACATAACCAGATATGACAACATATCCGGTTATGACGTCATACCAGGATATGATGACATTCCCGCATATGATGACATTCCATGATATGATGGCATTCCCAGATATGCCATTCCCGGAGATGGCAACATTCCTAGATATGACGACATACCCGAATATGAAGACATTCCCTAATATGACGATATACCCAGATATGACGACATTCCTAGATATGACAACATCCCTGGATATGACGATGTACCCGGATATGATGACATTCCCAAATATGATGACTTTCCCGGAGATGGCAATATTCCCGGATATGAGGACATACCCGGATATGGCGAGACACCCGGATATGGCGAAATTCCCGGATAAGGCGACATTCCTTATCCATGTGATGACATTCCTAGCTATGACGACATACCCAGATATGATGACATTCCCGGATTTTACGACATACCCGGATGATGATATTCCCGGATATGCCAACATTCCCAGATAGGAAGCCATTCCCGGAGATGGCAACATTCTCGGATAAGTGGGCATACCCGGATATGGCTAAATACACAGATAAGTGGACATACCCGGTTATGACGACATCTCGGACATGACATTACCGGATATGACGACATTCCCGGATATGATGACGTTCCCAAATATGATGATGTTCCCCGAGATGGCGATATTTCCGGATATGATGACATACCCGGATATGACGACATACCCAGATATGGCATACCCGGATATGACACACCCAGAGATGGCAACATTCCTGGATATGGCGACATTCCCGGATATGACGACATACCTGGATATGACGACATTTCCCTATATGACGACATTCCTAGTTATGATGACATACTCGGATATGACGACATTCCCGCATATTACGACATACCCAGATATGACGACATACCCAGATATGACGATATACCCGGATATGACAACATTCCCGGACATGCCGACATTCCCAGATAGGAAACTATTCCCGGAGATGGCGACGTTACCAGATATGTGGACATACCTGGTTATGCCGACAGACATAATCGGATATGGCGACATTCCCGGATATGGCGACATTCCCTGATATGCCGACATTCCTAGATATGACGACATTCCTAGATATGGCGACATACCTGGATATGATGACATTCCCGGATGTTACAACATACCCGGATATGACGACATACCCGGACATGACGACATTCCCAAATATGCCGACATTCCCGATATGACGACATACCCGGATATGACGACATTCCCGGATATGACGACATTTCTGGATATGCCGACATACCCGAATACGACAACATTCTCAGATATGATGACAAAACCGGATATGATGGAATTCCAAATATGCCGAAATTCCCGGATATGACGACATTCCTGGATATGATGACATTCCTAGATATGACAACATACCCGGATATGACGAAATTCCTGCATATTACAACATACCCGGATATGACGACATACCCGGAAATGACGAGATTCTAGGATATGCCGACATTCCCAGATAGGAAGCCATTCCCGGAGATGGAGACATTCCCGGATATGTGGACATACCCGGTTATGCCGACACATAACCAGATATGACAACATATCCGGATATGATGTCATACCCGGATATGATGAAATTCCTGCATATGATGACATTTCATGATATGATGACATTCCCAGATATGCCATTCCCGGCGATGGAGACATTCCCGGATAAGTGGACATACCTGGATATTGTGGAATACACAGATATGGCGACCTTCCCGGATATGGTGACATTCCCGTATATGACGACACTCCCGGATATGACGACATTCCCGGATATGACGACATTCCCGGATATGCCGACATTCCCAGATAGGAAGCCATTACCGGAGATGGCGACATTCCCGGATATGTGGACATACCCGGATATGCCGACACATAACCTGATATGACAACATATCCGGATATGATGTCATACCCGGATATGATGAAATTCCCGCATATGATGACATTTCATGATATGATGGCATTCCCAGATATGCCATTCCCGGAGATGGCGACGTCCCTAGATATGATGACATACCCGGATATGAAGACATTCCCATATATGACGACATACCCAGATATGACGACATTCCCAGATACTACAACATCCCCGGTAATGACGATGTACCCGGATATGAAGACATTCCCAGATACTATGACATCCCCGGATATCACGACATTCCCAGGTATGACGACATACCCGAATATAATATTCCCGGTTATGACGACATACCCACATATGATGACATTCCCGGACATGATGACATTCCATGATATGACGATATTCCAAGATACGATGACATCCCCGGATATCATGACATTGCCAGATATGATGACAAATCCGGATATGATGTCATACCCGGATATGATGAAATTCCCGCATATGATGACATTCCATGATATGATGACATTCCCAGATATGATGCCATTCCCGGAAATGGCGACATTCCCGGATATGTGGACATACCCGGATATGGCGACATACCCAATATATGGTGACATTCCCGGATATGGCAACATTCCCGGATATGACGACATTCCTGGACATGACCCGGATATGAAGACATTCCCTAATATGACGACATACCCAGATATGACGACATTCCCAGATATGCCGACATACCCGGATATGATGACATTCCCAGATATGACGACATTCCCAGATATGACAACATCCCCGGATATGACGACGTACCCGGGTATGACGACATTCCCAGATACGATGACATCCCCGGATATCATATCCCAGATATGATGACATACCCGGATATATCAACATTCCCGGATATGACGACATACCCACATATGATGACATTCCCGGATATGATGACTTTCCCAGATATGACAACATCTCGGACATGACGACATTACCGGATATGACGGCATTCCAGGATATGATGACATTCCCAAATATGATGACGTTCCCGGAGATAGCGATATTACTAGATATGAGGACATACCCGGATATGGCGACATATCCAGATATTGCAACATTCCCGGATATGGCGCCATTCCCGGATATGACGCCATACCCGGATATGACGACATTCCCGGATTTGATGACATTCCTAGATATGATGACATACCCGGATATGACAAAATTCCCGACATTCCTAGATATGACAACATTCTTGGATATGATGACATTCATGGATATGATGACATCAATGGATATGACGAAATTCCTGGATATGACGAAATTCCTGGATACGACACCATTCCCACATATGAAGCCATTCCCGGAGATGGCGACATTACCGGATATGATGACATTCCTAGATTTGGCGACATACCCGGGTATGACACCAGTCCCGGATATTACGACATACCTGGATATGACGACATTCCCAGTTATGCCGACATACCCGGATATGACAACATTCACGGATTTTACAACAATCCCGGATAAGCCGAAATTCCTAGATAGATAGCCATTCCCGGAGATGGCAATAATCCCGGAAAAGTGGACATACCCGTATATGGCGAAATACACATTCCCGGATATGGCGACATTTCCGGATATGACGACATTCCTAGATGATGACATACCCGGATATGACAACATTCTTGGATATGATGACATTCATGGATCTTTTTTTTATTTTTTTAAATTTTTTTTTATTATTGCAGATAGGTACATAACCTATTACATCATTACTGTCTTACATTTTTAAATTGGTAATATTGTCAGTTATTATTACATTGTCTCCAATACTTTTTGCATTTTTCTTCGTTTTTTTTTATAACTAGATAGAGCTAAAGGGATAGATGAAATAGAGAGAGAGAGAAGAAGGAAAAAGAAAGCTAAAATAAAAAAAAAGGAAGAGGAGTGAAAGAGGTAATTAAAGAAGAATGGAAAAATTTGTTAGAGTTTAAAAACATCATTCGAGATATGTTCGTACATTTCGGAGTATAGCATTTCATCGGATCTTTAGTCCGGTTGCTAGTCAGGTTCCTGTGCTGAGTGCATTCTGACCCTTTAAGTAATCAATAAAAGGGACCATGTTCCAACGAATAATTCCTGTTTGTCCAACAGGTTAAATCGGCAGGCCCACGTTTAAGGTCCCCGTCATTTCTATAATCCACATTTTGATTGTGGGGGAGATGGGCCTTTAAAAAATTTTAGGCATTTTTTTCCTGTTATTGTACTGTAATCGATAACTGTTTATTTGTGTTATTGAATCATTTGATTTAATTCTAATATTCCGAGTATTATTAATTTTTGAATGACGACATTCCCGACGACATCCCAGATATGTGTGTTGGTTACTTTGGATATTATACTAAAAATATGGACATTCCCAAATTTTTTAATTTTTGTACCCAGATGTGACAACATGTGCGAAACGTAGCTTCAATATGGACACCTTATCAGATATGGTGACATATGTTCCCAGATTTTACGACATCACCGGATTTGGCGACATTCCCGGATATGATGACATTCCCGGATATAACGACATTCCCGGATGTGGCGACATTCCCGGATATGACGACATTCCTGGATACGATGACATTCCCATATATGAAGCCATTCCCGGAGATAGCGACATTCCCGGATATGTGGACATACCCGAATATACCGAAACATAACCAGATATGACAACATACCCGGATATAATGTCATACCCGGATATGATGAAATTCCCGCATATGAAGACATTGCATGATATGATGATATTCCTGGATATAATGCCATTCCCGAAGATGGCGAGTTTTCCGGATATGTGGACATACCCGGATATGGCTACATACCGATATATGACGACATTCCCGGATATAACGACATTCCTGGATTTGAGGACATTCCCGGATATGACAACATACCTGGACATGACGACATTCCCAGATATGCCGTCATTCCCGGATATGCCAACATTCCCAGATAGGAAGCCATTCCCGGAGATGCCGACATTCCCGGGTATGATGACATACCCGGATATGACGACATTCCCGGAGGTGCCAACATTCCCAGATAGGAAGCCATTCGCGGAGACGGAGACATTCCCGGATAAATGGACATGCCAGGATATGGTGAAATACACAGATATGGCGACCTTCCCGGATATGGCAACATTCCCGGATATGATGACATTCCCGGATATGGCGACATTCCCGGATATGATGACATTCCCGGCTATGCCGCCATTCCCAGATAGGGAGCCAATACCGAAGATGGTGACATTCCCGGATATGAGGACATACCCGGATATGCCAACACATAACCAAATATGACAACATATTCGGATATGATGTCATACCCAGATATGATGAAATTCCCGCATATGATGACATTCCATGATATGATGACATTCCCAGATATGATGCCATTTCCGGAGATGGCGACGTTCTTGGATTTAACGACATACCCGGATATGAAGACATTCCCTAATATGACGACATACCCAGATATGACCACATTCTTAGATATGACGACATTCCCAGATATGACAACATCCCCGAAAATAGGAATAATCACTCTATTATAACATTAAACTCAGCAGAAAGGGGACTACCAACCAAGTCTGTTTTTGTTGTTTTACCTCCCGTTACCAGGTCCTGATACCATTTATTTATTTATTTAAATTACTATTGCACCTCATACTTGTAATAGGTCCAGAAACATAGACCACGTCTTTTGTAATTAGTCTGCTTTACCTGCTAAGAGGAATCTCATCTCTTCCAGATGTAATGTTTCAAACATATTTGATATCCACATTTTTATTGTTGGTGTGGGCGCATTTTTACACAATTTAAGTATAAGCTTTTTTCCCATTATTAGCAAGTAATTAAATAAATTCTTCTGAAACACGTTTAGTTCAGGGTTACCTTCCGATATTCCAAAGATATGAATGAAGAGTGAAATGTTTGGCCTATCCAGTTAGCCCTCAGTCTCGTCTGATCTTGATGTTTAAGATGCGTTTCCTGTACAAACGAAATGTCCGTGTTGTGTGATTTCAACTGAGCTAGTATCTTGCCCCTTTTAATAGGTTCATTAATACCCCTTATATTCCAACTACATAGTGTGATTCCTCCCATTTTCCTTTGATTGTCGTCATACATTTTTACCAATTTTAATGACCTTATTTATTATGGTGCATCCATACCTCAGGACTCTGGTTATTTTGGGAGCATTTATATTATAGACTTCCTTGGTAGTTCCCCTCTGCGATTGTCCTTGAAAAAAAAACACATGAGTGTGACATATTGTGATTAAAAAAAAAAGTATATAAAATAAATGTACGGTGTCTGAGTTTCCGACACCGTAGTGAGTGGCCCACTCGTCTGTGGGATACGACATCGATATCGCTTCCGGCGTAGATGTTAAAAGTGAGCTGTTCGCTGAAAGGGTTAACCAGAGTCAGGCTCCTGGAATTGTGCCAAGTGCCTGAGTCTCCTCCCCTCCCCACTCGAGCTGCGGAACCTGTGTAATTACCGTGTTGTCTGCGTTATAACACATTTTTATCAATTTCAGTTTCTGTATTAGTATTGTTAATTATTAATTATTAATAATTCTCTATACTTTGTAAGACTATGTAAGGTTATGTAAGCCTTGTGATGTTTTTCGCTCTCTCTCAGCTCAGCAGATCGTCATTATCATGTTATCAGTCTTTCCTCGTTTGAGCACCGAGTGTCCTTGAGTTAGGTTCCACAATGTTCAATAGAAGATTATAATGTCTAGACACGTCTCGTGGAAAATCTGTTGCGTATAATATTTTTTAAAGATTGGTGTTATTCACTGTTTTCACTTTTCTACTAATATTCTTGTTGGGGGAATAAGCACATTAATTTGTTCATGACGTCAGGTGATCAATCTTCTTTTGTTGCTGCCTTGGCCACGATTTCTTGAGCGTATTTAAGGGATTCTACCGGGTTAGTGAATGTTTTTGAGATTCCCTTGAAAGTAATACGCATCCTGGCCGGATAAAACACTCCACATATGACGCCCTTGAAACCGTAAAGAGCTTCTCTGGTCTGTGAGAACTTTCTTCTCTTTTGCACAATCTCATAAGGGTAGTCCCATAGGAGTTTAATAGAATCATTTCCATACATCATCTTCTCTCCGTGTTTAATTTTTTTCATCAGCGCTTCCACTGTTGAGATATCCCGAAGTTTGACTATGATCTGTCGTGGGTAGGCTTGTTCTCCTTGAAATCTTGATTTAAATCTAGGTAGTCGATGTGCTTCTTCAATTACAGGTGCCTCAGGTAGATTGAGTACATGTTTAATTAAATTGGCAGTGAACTCACGAGCATTGTCCCCCTCAGCTCCCTCTTTCACTCCACGTATTCGTATATTTTGATGTCTTGAGCGAGCTTCTAGGACAACACATTTAACAGATATTTTTGTAAATTGGCTCTTGAGGCTGTCTAGTTCTAACTTCATTGCCTCCATATCTCCATCCATCTCTTCCACAACAGCTTCCAAATCTTTCACTGCATTTGCATTTGCGGAAATAGTTTCATGCACAGCCTCAAACATCTTTGTGTACTCTTCTGCCACCTTATTAATTTTCCCCGTTAGCTCTTCTTGCACATCATCAACTTTTTTTTGCAGAGCACCAATGCCCGCGAGTATTTTTTCATTACCAGCATTAATGGATTGTATGTTTTCCATCAAATTTAAGTTTCCAGCTTTCACATCATTTTTCAAATCTCTTACCGAGTTCTTTAATTCCTCCATTTCAGTTTTCTCTTTTGTGATCAACTCAGTCTTAGATCGTGTAGCCATTCCAGAATCCACTCCAGAGGTCAGTTTTGCAGTTTCTTGATGTTCCTGAGTCTTCAGCAGGTGTTTTGTCACTTTCCTCTGTGGGCTCTGACCTGGAGATGTGTTTTTCATTTAAAATGACTTTCCCTCCGTTAAATCCACGGCGCTTACTGATGACGTCATCAGCACCGCGACATGAAACTCCGGTAAGTCTTTAAAATCGGTCCCGACCTCCAGACCCGATTTTAACGCGAAAAATCGCGATTTTTTCAGCGGAGCTAGAAGATTTGCGACTGCTAGCAGAGCATGCCGCCACCGGAAGTCTCTTCCCACAGATGGCGACATTCCCGGATATGTGGACATACCCAGACATGCCGACACATAACCGGATATGGTGACATTCCCGGATATGGCGACATTCCCGGTTATGCCGACATTCCCGGATATGACGACTTTCCTAGATATGGCGACATACCTGGATATGACAATATTCCCGGATATTACGACATACCCGGATATGATGACATACCCGGATATGACGACATTTCCAGAACCCGGATATGACGACATTCCCAGATATGCTGACATTCCCAGACATGACGACATTCACTACAAGTCCGTGCCGAACAACTTTTTTCCCTTAGTCCCACCTGCCTGCACTCATACCATAACCCTCCATTCTCTTCTCATCCATATGCCTATCCAATTTATTTTTAAATGATACCAACGAACCTGCCGGCACCACTTCCACTGGAAGCTCATTCCACACCGCCACCACTCTCTGAGTAAAGAAGTTCCCCCTCATGTTACCCCTAAACTTCTGTCCCTTCATTCTGAAGTCATGTCCTCTTGTTTGAATCTTCCCTATTCTCAAAGGGAAAAGCTTGTCCACATCAACTCTGTCTATCCCTCATCATTTTAAAGACCTCTATCAAGTCCCCCCTTAACCTTCTGCGCTCCAGAGAGTAAAGACCTAACTTATTCAACTTATCTCTGTAACTTAGTTGTTGAAACCCAAAAGTTGGATATGACGACATTACCGGAGATGGTGACATTCCCGGATATGACGACATTTCCGGATATGACGACATTCCCAGATATGACGACATACCCGGTTATGACGGCATTCCCATAAATGCCGACATTTATGGGAATGCGGATATGACGACGGGAATGTCGTCATATCCGAGTATGGTGTCATATCCGGGTATGTCGTCATATCCTGGTATGTCCTCATAACCGGAAATGTTGTCATATCCGATAATGTTGTCATATTCGAGATGTCGTCATATCTGGGAAAGTCGTCATATCCAGGAATGTCGTCAAATCCGTGTATGTTCACTTCCGGTGGCGGCATGCTTTGCTAGCAGTCGCAAATCTTCTAGCTCCGCTGAAAAAATCGCGATTTTTCGCGTTAAAATCGGGTCTGGAGGTCGGGACCGATTTTAAAGACTTACCGGAGTTTCATGTCGCGGTGCTGATGACGTCATCAGTAAGCGCCGTGGATTTAACGGAGGGAAAATCATTTTAAATGAAAAACACATCTCCAGGTCAGAGCCCACAGAGGAAAGTGACAAAACAACTGCTGAAGACTCAGGAACATCAAGAAACTGCAAAACTAACCTCTGGAGTGGATTCTGGAATTGCTACACGATCTAAGACTGAGTTGATCACAAAAGAGAAAACTGAAATGGAGGAATTAAGAAACTCGGTAAGAGATTTGAGAAATGATGTGAAAGCTGGAAATTTAAACTTGATTGCTGGTAATGAAAAAATACTCGCGGGCATTGGTGCTCTGCAAAAAAAAGTTGATGATGTGCAAGAAGAGCTAACGGGGAAAATTACTAAGGTGGCAGAAGAGTCCACAAAGATGTTTGAGGCTGTGCATGAAACTATTTCCGCAAATGCAATTGCAGTGAAAGATTTGGAAGCTGTTGTGGAAGAGATGGCTGGAGAAATGGAGGCAATGAAGTTAGAATTAGACAGCCTCAAGAGCCAATTTACAAAAGTATCTGATAAATGTGTTGAACTAGAAGCTCGCTCAAGACGTCAAAATATACGAATACGTGGAGTGAAAGAGGGAGCTGAGGGGGAAAACGCTCGTGAGTTCACTGCCAATTTAATCAAACATGTACTCAATTTACGTGAGGCACCAGTAATTGAAGAAGCACATCGACTACCTAGATTTAAACCAAGATTTCAAGGAGAACAAGCCTACCCACGACAGATTATAGTCAAACTTCGGGATATCCCAACAGTGGAAGCGCTGATGAAAAAAATTAAACACGGAGAGAAGATGATGTATGGAAATGATTCTATTAAACTTCTACGGGACTACCCTTATGAGATTGTGCAAAAGAGAAGAAAGTTCTCACAGACCAGAGAAGCTCTCTACGGTGTCAAGGGCGTCATATGTGGAGTGTTTTATCCGGCTAGGATGCGTATCACTTTCAAGGGAATCTCAAAAACATTCACTAACCCGGTAGAATCCCTTAAATACGCTCAAGAAATCGTGGCTAAGGCAGCAACAAAAGAAGATTGATCACCAGACGTCATGAACTAATTAATGTGCTTATTCCCCCAACAAGAATATTAGTAGAAAAGTGAAAAAAAGTGAATAACACCAAGCTTTAAAAATGACTATTCGCAACAGATTTTCCACGAGACTTGTCTAGACATTATAATCTTCTCTCGAATTTAATTCAAGGACATGCGATGCTCAAACCAGGAAACATTGATAACAGAAGAATGCAGATCTGCTGAAGCTGAGAGAGAGTGAAAAACATCACATGGCTTACATACTCTTACAGACTCTTACAAAGTATAGAGAATTATTAGTAATTAATAACTAACAATACTAATACATAAACTGATATTGATAAATATGTGTTATAACGCAGACAACATTGTAATCTCACAGGTTCCGCAGCTCGAGTGGGGAGGGGAAGAGACTCAGGCACCTGGCTTAATTCCAGGAGCCTGACTCTGGTTAACCCTTTCAACGAACAGCTCACTTTTAACAATACTAAAACCAATTACAAATAGTTAAGAGATAAAGAGAGAGGAATATATGTAACTGAATACTTGATTAGATTTGATAAGTCGGAATGAAACATATATATATATATATATATATATATATAGACTGCAATGGGGTGAAATAGAACTGATTTGGAAACGGTACCTACCCCCTAGGTTATGAGTAATAAAGTCAGCGGGGCTAACCTCATAACAGCTACGCCAGAAGCAATATCGATGTCGTATCCCACAGACGAGTGGGCCACTCACTACGGTGTCGGAAATCCAGACACCGTACATTTATTCTATATACTTTTTTTTTTTATCACAATATGTCACATTTATGTGTTTTTTTTTCAAGGACAATCGCAGAGGGGAACTACCAAGAAAGTCTATAATATAAATGCTCCCAAAATAACCAGAGTCCTGAGGTATGGATGCACCATAATAAGTAAGGTCATTAAAATTGGTAAAAATGTATGACGACAATCAAAGGAAAATGGGAGGAGTCACACTATGTAGTTGGAATATAAGGGGTATTAATGAACCTATTAAAAGGGGCAAGATACTAGCTCAGTTGAAAGCATACAACACGGATATTTCGTTCCTACAGGAAACGCATCTTAAACATCAAGATCAGACGAGACTGAGGGCTAACTGGATAGGCCAAACATTTCACTCTTCATTCACTTCTAAATCTAGAGGTACTGCAATTATTATCCGTAAAGGAATTCCATTTAAATCAAAGAATACTATTTCAGATAAGGAAGGGAGATATCTTATAGTAGCAGGAGAGATCAATAATACGCCAATTACGCTGGTAAATATATATGCGCCCAACTTTGATAACCCTCAATTTTTTAATAAAATTCTGAATATAATTGCAGAATTTAATTATCAAAATGTTATAATTGGAGGAGACTTCAACTGTGTTTTAGACCCTTATTTAGATAAATCGATGCAAAAACAAAAAGGTAATATGAAATCTAAAACCAGTGAACTCTTACATACATATATGGAAAACACAAATATAGCAGATGTATGGAGGATTGCAAATCCGACGGGAAGGGACTACTCGTTCTATTCAACGGTGCATAAAACATATTCACGGATAGACTATTTTCTTGTGGATACAAAATTAATTACACACACTATGAATCCTAAATACCACATTAATGCGATTTCAGATCACTCTCCTTTAACCTTTGTTTTAAAATTAGAAGGAATGTCTATGAATAAATCGTTCTGGAGGTTTAATTCGCAACTTTTAAAAGACCCACAAGGGAGTATATATCTAAAAAAACAGATGGACTTATTCTTTGAGATAAATGATACACCAGATATATCCCCCACGCTATTATGGGAATCCTTTAAAGCATTTATTAGAGGAGTCATTATTTCATTTCAAGCTTATCAAAATACAAAGAATAAGAAAGAACAAAGACATTTAGAAGAACAAATAAAACAATTAGATACAGATAATGCTAAAGATCCAACTATGGATAAACATAATAAAATCCTATTATTGAAATTCAAGCTGAATAAATTATTGTCAGAGAAAGTTATAACATTATTCCAAGTTACAAAACAAGAACACTTTGAATTCGGGGACAAACCCCACAAACTCTTAGCACGCCAATTGAAAAAACGGGAAAAAGAGAATGCAATACTAAAGATTAAATCAGATAGTGGGGAATTATTAACATTACCCAAGGATATCAATAAAAGATTTGCTCAATTTTACGAAAATCTATATACATCTAAAACGTCAATAGATAATAATAAAGTTTCAGAATTTCTGGAAAATTGTAACCTCCCAAAATTAGAATTGAGGGAACAAGAGGAACTGGGAGCAACAATTACTTCTAAGGAGATAGAAGACACAATAAAAACACTAAAGAATGGCAAAACACCAGGACCAGACGGATTCAGTAGTGAATTCTATAAAGCCTTTTACGATATAGTTACCCCACGATTACAGAAAATGTATACATACGCTTTTAAAGAGCAAAGCTTACCCGAAACATTAGCAGAATCAACGATCACATTAATACTTAAAAAAGATAAAAACATAGAAGAACCAGGCTCATATAGAGCTATTGCTTTGTTAAATACGGATCAAAAAATAATAGCGAAAACACTAGCCAGTAGACTAAGCAGGTACGTTAGTAGATTAATAAATGGAGATCAAACAGGATTTATACCTAAGAGACACTCATTCAATAATTTGAGACGTCTGCTTAACATAATGCACTCACATAAATCTCACGACCAAGAGTTATCTATTATCTCACTGGACGCAGAAAAAGCGTTTGATCAAGTAGAATGGGATTATATGATTAAAGTATTGCAAAAATTCCAATTGGGAGAAAACTTTATCGCATGGATAAAATTATTATATAACAAACCTACGGCTAGAATATTAACTAATAATATTTTATCCTCGAAATTTGAACTATCAAGGGGCAATAGACAAGGATGCTCATTATCACCGCTGTTATTTGCTTTGGTAATTGAACCCCTTGCTGAAAAAATAAGAACACATCCGGATATTTTTGGTTATAATACAAAATACTCAAAGAATAAAATATCCCTATATGCCGATGATGTACTACTGTACATCACAAAACCACAAATTAGTATACCAAACATATTAAATTTAATTGAGGACTTTGGATCCTTTTCGGGATATAGAATAAATTGGAACAAAAGTGAAATTATGTCGATAAAACCAAAAGACTCAACACATCTTCGGAAATTTCCCTTTAAAATAGCTACAGAAAAATTCAAATATTTGGGAATTGAAATTACTAGAAATTACCAGGATATGTTTAAAGCCAATTATAATCCCTTACTCAAGAAATTGAATAATCTGATTAAATTCTGGAAAACACTTCCGATGTCCTTAATAGGCAGAATAAATGCTATTAAAATGGTTTTCTTACCACAAATTCTATACCTATTTCAATCAATACCTATATATCTCCCAAAAAAGTTCTTCAAAAAATTGGACTCAGACATTACAAATTTTATATGGGATTATAAATCCCATAGAATACAAATAGCACACCTTAATAAACGAAAAGAGCTGGGGGGGTCTAGCGCTCCCTAATTTTATGTATTATAATTGGGCAGTAAATATTAAAAATATGATTCACCTGCTGGACAATTCTGCACAGCAGGCGGACTGGATGGTAATGGAAAAAGGGGACTGCTCCCCGAGTAATATAGGAGCGACCATCCTCTCACCAATAAATTTGAATAATAAAAATTATAATAAAAATCCAATTATACATAACACAATAAGAACATGGAAACAAATAAAACAGAATTTAAAATTAAGAAACCTATCTCTTTTAATACCAATAGTCAATAATCCATCGTTTAAACCATCAATCATAGACAAATCATTTATACAATGGGAAAGAATGGGAATTAAAACGCTCGAAGATCTGTATGAATTGGGGAATTTACTATCATTTCAACAACTACAACTGAAATATAATTTGAAAAATAACCAATATTAAATATCTTCAAATTTGTGATTATCTGAAAAAACACACAAAAGACTATCATAATATGCCTTCCGACTTATTGGATGAAGCAATGAAGACCAAGGCGGAATCAGCTAATTTAATATCGTACCTATATAATATCATTTTAAACATAGAAATACCCACAACAGATGGAATTAGAAAAGATTGGGAACAAGAATTAGCTATAAAAATATCAAAAGAGACCTGGGATAATCATTTACTACAGGTGCATAAATGTTCGATCAACGTACGACATACGCTCATCCAATTTAAAACATTACATAGATTATATTATTCAAAAACTAAATTAAATAAAATCTTCCCTAATGTTTCACCAATCTGTGATAAATGCCTGTGTCAAGAAGCTACCATAGCGCACTCTTTTGTTTTTTGTACAAAAATCCAAAAATTCTGGTATGAAATATTTGATATTTTTTCAAAATTGATCAAAATAAAACTGGTACCAAAACCAGAATGGATTATCTTCGGAATATCGGAAGGTAACCCTGAATTAAACGTGTTTCAGAAGAATTTATTTAATTACGGGCTAATAATGGGAAAAAAGCTTATACTTAAATTCTGGAAAAATGCGCCGACACCAACAATAAAAATGTGGATATCAAATATGTTTGAAACATTACATCTGGAAGAGATGAGATTCCTCCTAGCAGGTAAAGCAGACCAATTCCAAAAGACGTGGTCTATGTTTCTGGACCTATTACAAGTATGAGGTGCAATAGTAATTAAAAAAAAAACAAATATATAAATAAGTGGTATCAGGACCTGGTAATGGGAGGTAAAACAACAAAAACAGACTTGGTTGGTAGTCCCCTTTCTGCGGAGTTTAATGTTATAATAGAGCGATTGTTTCTATTTTCTCTTTCTTTCTTTTCTAGGGTCTATTTTCTCACTTTACTTCCTTCTCTAACTTCTTTCCTAAGGGGCTTTCTTTTCCCAACACTCTTGCACTTCACGACTCTCTTGCACTTTCTTTACTTTCCTTACTTCTACCTTTTTCTTAAAGCTCAAAAAAAATGAAGCGGTACAAAAAATGTATTAAGATATATGTGTTGTGTAGGATTGTAATTTACCGTACTTCTAATAAAAATAAAAATAAAAAAAAAAAAATCCATGTATGTTTTCATATCCGGGAATGTTGTCATATCCGGGAATGTCGTCATATCCGGGTATGTCACCATATATGGGAATGTCGTCATAACCGAGAATGTTGTCATGTCCTGGTATGTCGTCATATCCAGGAATGTCGTCACATCCGGGAATGTCTGCATATCCGGGTATGTCATCATATCCGGGAATATACACGATCTAAGACTGAGTTGATCACAAAAGAGAAAACTGAAATGGAGGAATTAAGGAACTCGGTAAGAGATTTGAAAGAGGATGTGAAAGCTGGAAATTTAAACTTGATGGAAAACATACAATCCATTAATGCTGGTAATGAAAAAATACTCGCGGGCATTGGCGCTCTGCAAAAAAAAGTTGATGATGTGCAAGAAGAGCTAACGGGGAAAATTACTAAGGTGGCAGAAGAGTCCACAAAGATGTTTGAGGCTGTGCATGAAACTATTTCCGCAAATGCAAATGCAGTGAAAGATTTGGAAGCTGTTGTGGAAGAGATGGCTGGAGAAATGGAGGCAATGAAATCAGAATTACACAGCCTTAAGAGCCAATTTACAAAAATATCTGATAAATGTGTTGAACTAGAAGCTCGCTCAAGACGTCAAAATATACGAATACGTGGAGTGAAAAAGGGAGCAGAGGGGGAAAACGCTCGTGAGTACACTGCCAATTTAATTAAACATGTACTTAATTTACCTGAAGCACCAGTAATTGAAGAAGCACATCGACTACCTAGATTTAAACCAAGATTCCAAGGAGAACAAGCCTACCCACGACAGATTATAGTCAAACTTCGGGATATCCCAACAGTGGAAGCGCTGTTGAAAAAAATTAAATACGGAGAGAAGATGATATATGGAAATGATTCTATTAAACTTCTACGGGACTACCCTTATGAGATTGTGCTAAAGAGAAGAAAGTTCTCACATACCAGAGAAGCTCTCTACGGTGTCAAGGGCGTCATATCTGGAGTGTTTTATCCGACTAGGATGCGTATCACTTTTAAGGGAATCTCAAAAACATTCACTAATCCGGTAGAATCTCTTAAATACGCACAAGAAATCGTTGCTAAGGCAGCAGCAGAAGAAGATTGATCACCAGACGTCATGAACTAATTAATGTGCTTATTCCCCCAACAAGAATATTAGTAGAAAAGTGAAAACAGTGAATAACACCAAGCTTTAAAAATGGCTATTCGCAACAGATTTTCCATGAGACTTGTCTAGACATTATAATCTTCTCTCGAATTTAATTCAAGGACATGCGATGTTTAAGCCAGGATAACAGAAGTATGCAGATCTGCCGAAGCTGAGAGAGAGTGAAAAACATCACATGGCCTACATATTTTCACAGACTGTTACAAAATATAGAGAATTATTACTAATTAATTACTAACAATACTAATACATAATACATAAACTGTTATTGATAAATATGTGTTATAACGTAGATAACATTGTAATCTCACAGGTTCCGCAGCTCGAGTGGGGAGGGGAAGAAACTCAGACACCTGGCTTAATTCCAGGAGCCTGACTCTGGTTAACCCTTTCAACGAACAGCTCACTTTTAACAATACTAAAACCAATTACAAATAGTTAAGAGATAAAGAGAGAGGAATATGTGTAACTGAATAATTGATTAGATTTGATAAGTCGGAATGAAACATATATATATATATATACTGTAATGGGGTGAAATAGAACTGATTTGGAAACGGTACCTACCCCCTAGGTTATGAGCAATAAATTCAGCGGGGCTAACCTCATAACAGCTACGCCAGAAGCAATATTGATGTCATATCCCACAGACGAGTGGGCCACTCACTACGGTGTCGGAAATCCAGACACCGTACATTTATTTTATATACTTTTTTTTTTATTACCACAATATGTCACATTTATGTGTTTTTTTTTCAAGGACAATCGCAGAGGGGAACTACCAAGAAAGTCTATAATATAAATGCTTCCAAAATAACCAGAGTCCTGAGGTATGGATGCACCATAATAAGTACGGTCATTAAAATTGGTAAAAATATATGACGACAATCAAAGGAAAATGGGAGGAGTCACACTATGTAGTTGGAATATAAGGGGTATTAATGAACCTATTAAAAGGGGCAAGATACTAGCTCAGTTGAAAGCATACAACACGGACATTTCGTTCCTACAGGAAACTCATCTTAAACATCAAGATCAGACGAGATTGAGGGCTAACTGGATAGGCCAAACATTTCACTCTTCATTCACTTCTAAATCTAGAGGTACTGCAATTATTATCCGTAAAGGAATTCCATTTAAATCAAAGAATACTATTTCAGATAAGGAAGGGAGATATCTTATAGTAGCAGGAGAGATCAATAATATGCCAATTACGCTGGTAAATATATATGCGCCCAATTTTGATAACCCTCAATTTTTTAATAAACTTCTGAATAAAATTGCCGAATTTAATTATCAAAATGTTATAATCGGAGGAGACTTCAACTGTGTTTTAGACCCTTATTTAGATAAATCGATGCAAAAACAAAAAGGTAATATGAAATCTAAAACCAGTGAACTCTTACATACATATATGGAAAACACAAATATAGCAGATGTATGGAGGATTGCAAATCCGATGGGAAGGGACTACTCGTTCTATTCAACGGTGCATAAAACATATTCACGGATAGATTATTTTCTTGTGGATACAAAATTAATTACACACACTATGAATCCTAAATACCACATTAATGCGATTTCAGATCACTCTCCTTTAACCTTTGTTTTAAAATTAGAAGGAATGTCTATGAATAAATCGTTCTGGAGGTTTAATTCGCAACTTTTAAAAGACCCACAAGGGAGTATATATCTAAAAAAACAGATGGACTTATTCTTTGAGGTAAATGATACACCAGATATATCCCCCATGCTATTATGGGAATCCTTTAAAGCATTTATTAGAGGAGTCATTATTTCATTT